>NW_026961265.1:0-41135 GCF_963924245.1 Chroicocephalus ridibundus
GAACATTGGGGCTTCTTCTCAGTGTCTCTGACATAGGGTTTCACTGTCCCGGGAAAGTCTCTGCTAACACCCTGCAGAGCGCTGTGCCCAATCTACAGAAACGTCTTGCGGTATCTCCTACAGGGAAAGTGCCAGGAGGGAATTGTCGAGCTTGTTCTCAGTGTCTCTGAGAATTGCTCTGATTATCCCTGTGACCTCTTTGCTAAGACTCTCCAGAGAGCCGTCCTCAAAACAAACACACATCTTGACATATCTCCCACATTGATCGCAGTGTCTCCAGGAACGGCATTCAAGGAGCCAGGAACTTTTCTCCCTACACTGTCCATTGAGTTGTCCTCAAAACCAATATACATCCTGCTATATCTCCCACATGGAAAGTGCCAGGAGGGAGAAGTGGCGATTATGTTTAGACTTTCTCGGAACTGCTTCAAATCAACTAGATATCTTTGTGCTGTAAATCTCCCAACAGCCAAACGCAAAAGCAGCAAACATCTCGCTGTATGTCCCACATCCAAAGTGCCAAGAGAGAGCTTGCTCTCCCTGTCTTTGAGTACTGTTTTCGCTGTGCCGGTTACCTCTTTGCTAACATTCTCTTCAGCGCTGCAGGGAAACCAGGAACCACGTGGAGAAGGCACCCACACTGAAAGTGCCTGGAGGGAACATTGGGGCTTCTTCTCAGTGTCTCTGACATAGGGTTTCACTGTCCCGGGAAAGTCTCTGCTAACACCCTGCAGAGCGCTGTGCCCAATCTACAGAAACGTCTTGCGGTATCTCCTACAGGGAAAGTGCCAGGAGGGAACTGTCCATCTTGTTCTCAGTGTCTCTGAGAATTGCTCTGATTATCCCTGTGACCTCTTTGCTAAGACTCTCCAGAGAGCCGTCCTCAAAACCAACACACATCTTGACATATCTCCCACATTGATCGCAGTGTCTCCAGGAACGGCATTCAAGGAGCCAGGAACTTTTCTCCCTACACTGTCCATTGAGTTGTCCTCAAAACCAATATACATCCTGCTATATCTCCCACATGGAAAGTGCCAGGAGGGAGAAGTGGCGATTATGTTTAGACTTTCTCGGAACTGCTTCAAATCAACTAGATATCTTTGTGCTGTAAATCTCCCAACAGCCAAACGCAAAAGCAGCAAACATCTCGCTGTATGTCCCACATCCAAAGTGCCAAGAGAGAGCTTGCTCTCCCTGTCTTTGAGTACTGTTTTCGCTGTGCCGGTTACCTCTTTGCTAACATTCTCTTCAGCGCTGCAGGGAAACCAGGAACCACGTGGAGAAGGCACCCACACTGAAAGTGCCTGGAGGGAACATTGGGGCTTCTTCTCAGTGTCTCTGACATAGGGTTTCACTGTCCCGGGAAAGTCTCTGCTAACACCCTGCAGAGCGCTGTGCCCAATCTACAGAAACGTCTTGCGGTATCTCCTACAGGGAAAGTGCCAGGAGGGAATTGTCCAGCTTGTTCTCAGTGTCTCTGAGAATTGCTCTGATTATCCCTGTGACCTCTTTGCTAAGACTCTCCAGAGAGCCGTCCTCAAAACCAACACACATCTTGACATATCTCCCACATTGATCGCAGTGTCTCCAGGAACGGCATTCAAGGAGCCAGGAACTTTTCTCCCTACACTGTCCATTGAGTTGTCCTCAAAACCAATATACATCCTGCTATATCTCCCACATGGAAAGTGCCAGGAGGGAGAAGTGGCGATTATGTTTAGACTTTCTCGGAACTGCTTCAAATCAACTAGATATCTTTGTGCTGTAAATCTCCCAACAGCCAAACGCAAAAGCAGCAAACATCTCGCTGTATGTCCCACATCCAAAGTGCCAAGAGAGAGCTTGCTCTCCCTGTCTTTGAGTACTGTTTTCGCTGTGCCGGTTACCTCTTTGCTAACATTCTCTTCAGCGCTGCAGGGAAACCAGGAACCACGTGGAGAAGGCACCCACACTGAAAGTGCCTGGAGGGAACATTGGGGCTTCTTCTCAGTGTCTCTGACATAGGGTTTCACTGTCCCGGGAAAGTCTCTGCTAACACCCTGCAGAGCGCTGTGCCCAATCTACAGAAACGTCTTGCGGTATCTCCTACAGGGAAAGTGCCAGGAGGGAACTGTCCATCTTGTTCTCAGTGTCTCTGAGAATTGCTCTGATTATCCCTGTGACCTCTTTGCTAAGACTCTCCAGAGAGCCGTCCTCAAAACCAACACACATCTTGACATATCTCCCACATTGATCGCAGTGTCTCCAGGAACGGCATTCAAGGAGCCAGGAACTTTTCTCCCTACACTGTCCATTGAGTTGTCCTCAAAACCAATATACATCCTGCTATATCTCCCACATGGAAAGTGCCAGGAGGGAGAAGTGGCGATTATGTTTAGACTTTCTCGGAACTGCTTCAAATCAACTAGATATCTTTGTGCTGTAAATCTCCCAACAGCCAAACGCAAAAGCAGCAAACATCTCGCTGTATGTCCCACATCCAAAGTGCCAAGAGAGAGCTTGCTCTCCCTCTCTTTGAGTACTGTTTTCGCTGTGCCGGTTACCTCTTTGCTAACATTCTCTTCAGCGCTGCAGGGAAACCAGGAACCACGTGGAGAAGGCACCCACACTGAAAGTGCCTGGAGGGAACATTGGGGCTTCTTCTCAGTGTCTCTGACATAGGGTTTCACTGTCCCGGGAAAGTCTCTGCTAACACCCTGCAGAGCGCTGTGCCCAATCTACAGAAACGTCTTGCGGTATCTCCTACAGGGAAAGTGCCAGGAGGGAACTGTCCATCTTGTTCTCAGTGTCTCTGAGAATTGCTCTGATTATCCCTGTGACCTCTTTGCTAAGACTCTCCAGAGAGCCGTCCTCAAAACCAACACACATCTTGACATATCTCCCACATTGATCGCAGTGTCTCCAGGAACGGCATTCAAGGAGCCAGGAACTTTTCTCCCTACACTGTCCATTGAGTTGTCCTCAAAACCAATATACATCCTGCTATATCTCCCACATGGAAAGTGCCAGGAGGGAGAAGTGGCGATTATGTTTAGACTTTCTCGGAACTGCTTCAAATCAACTAGATATCTTTGTGCTGTAAATCTCCCAACAGCCAAACGCAAAAGCAGCAAACATCTCGCTGTATGTCCCACATCCAAAGTGCCAAGAGAGAGCTTGCTCTCCCTGTCTTTGAGTACTGTTTTCGCTGTGCCGGTTACCTCTTTGCTAACATTCTCTTCAGCGCTGCAGGGAAACCAGGAACCACGTGGAGAAGGCACCCACACTGAAAGTGCCTGGAGGGAACATTGGGGCTTCTTCTCAGTGTCTCTGACATAGGGTTTCACTGTCCCGGGAAAGTCTCTGCTAACACCCTGCAGAGCGCTGTGCCCAATCTACAGAAACGTCTTGCGGTATCTCCTACAGGGAAAGTGCCAGGAGGGAATTGTCCAGCTTGTTCTCAGTGTCTCTGAGAATTGCTCTGATTATCCC
Source organism: Chroicocephalus ridibundus (assembly GCF_963924245.1). NCBI lineage: Eukaryota > Metazoa > Chordata > Aves > Charadriiformes > Laridae > Chroicocephalus > Chroicocephalus ridibundus. The sequence continues at coordinate 3,475 of NW_026961265.1, forward strand.
TGTGACCTCTTTGCTAAGACTCTCCAGAGAGCCGTCCTCAAAACCAACACACATCTTGACATATCTCCCACATTGATCGCAGTGTCTCCAGGAACGGCATTCAAGGAGCCAGGAACTTTTCTCCCTACACTGTCCATTGAGTTGTCCTCAAAACCAATATACATCCTGCTATATCTCCCACATGGAAAGTGCCAGGAGGGAGAAGTGGCGATTATGTTTAGACTTTCTCGGAACTGCTTCAAATCAACTAGATATCTTTGTGCTGTAAATCTCCCAACAGCCAAACGCAAAAGCAGCAAACATCTCGCTGTATGTCCCACATCCAAAGTGCCAAGGGAGAGCTTGCTCTCCCTGTCTTTGAGTACTGTTTTCGCTGTGCCGGTTACCTCTTTGCTAACATTCTCTTCAGCGCTGCAGGGAAACCAGGAACCACGTGGAGAAGGCACCCACACTGAAAGTGCCTGGAGGGAACATTGGGGCTTCTTCTCAGTGTCTCTGACATAGGGTTTCACTGTCCCGGGAAAGTCTCTGCTAACACCCTGCAGAGCGCTGTGCCCAATCTACAGAAACGTCTTGCGGTATCTCCTACAGGGAAAGTGCCAGGAGGGAATTGTCCAGCTTGTTCTCAGTGTCTCTGAGAATTGCTCTGATTATCCCTGTGACCTCTTTGCTAAGACTCTCCAGAGAGCCGTCCTCAAAACCAACACACATCTTGACATATCTCCCACATTGATCGCAGTGTCTCCAGGAACGGCATTCAAGGAGCCAGGAACTTTTCTCCCTACACTGTCCATTGAGTTGTCCTCAAAACCAATATACATCCTGCTATATCTCCCACATGGAAAGTGCCAGGAGGGAGAAGTGGCGATTATGTTTAGACTTTCTCGGAACTGCTTCAAATCAACTAGATATCTTTGTGCTGTAAATCTCCCAACAGCCAAACGCAAAAGCAGCAAACATCTCGCTGTATGTCCCACATCCAAAGTGCCAAGAGAGAGCTTGCTCTCCCTGTCTTTGAGTACTGTTTTCGCTGTGCCGGTTACCTCTTTGCTAACATTCTCTTCAGCGCTGCAGGGAAACCAGGAACCACGTGGAGAAGGCACCCACACTGAAAGTGCCTGGAGGGAACATTGGGGCTTCTTCTCAGTGTCTCTGACATAGGGTTTCACTGTCCCGGGAAAGTCTCTGCTAACACCCTGCAGAGCGCTGTGCCCAATCTACAGAAACGTCTTGCGGTATCTCCTACAGGGAAAGTGCCAGGAGGGAACTGTCCATCTTGTTCTCAGTGTCTCTGAGAATTGCTCTGATTATCCCTGTGACCTCTTTGCTAAGACTCTCCAGAGAGCCGTCCTCAAAACCAACACACATCTTGACATATCTCCCACATTGATCGCAGTGTCTCCAGGAACGGCATTCAAGGAGCCAGGAACTTTTCTCCCTACACTGTCCATTGAGTTGTCCTCAAAACCAATATACATCCTGCTATATCTCCCACATGGAAAGTGCCAGGAGGGAGAAGTGGCGATTATGTTTAGACTTTCTCGGAACTGCTTCAAATCAACTAGATATCTTTGTGCTGTAAATCTCCCAACAGCCAAACGCAAAAGCAGCAAACATCTCGCTGTATGTCCCACATCCAAAGTGCCAAGAGAGAGCTTGCTCTCCCTGTCTTTGAGTACTGTTTTCGCTGTGCCGGTTACCTCTTTGCTAACATTCTCTTCAGCGCTGCAGGGAAACCAGGAACCACGTGGAGAAGGCACCCACACTGAAAGTGCCTGGAGGGAACATTGGGGCTTCTTCTCAGTGTCTCTGACATAGGGTTTCACTGTCCCGGGAAAGTCTCTGCTAACACCCTGCAGAGCGCTGTGCCCAATCTACAGAAACGTCTTGCGGTATCTCCTACAGGGAAAGTGCCAGGAGGGAACTGTCCATCTTGTTCTCAGTGTCTCTGAGAATTGCTCTGATTATCCCTGTGACCTCTTTGCTAAGACTCTCCAGAGAGCCGTCCTCAAAACCAACACACATCTTGACATATCTCCCTCATTGATCGCAGTGTCTCCAGGAACGGCATTCAAGGAGCCAGGAACTTTTCTCCCTACACTGTCCATTGAGTTGTCCTCAAAACCAATATACATCCTGCTATATCTCCCACATGGAAAGTGCCAGGAGGGAGAAGTGGCGATTATGTTTAGACTTTCTCGGAACTGCTTCAAATCAACTAGATATCTTTGTGCTGTAAATCTCCCAACAGCCAAACGCAAAAGCAGCAAACATCTCGCTGTATGTCCCACATCCAAAGTGCCAAGAGAGAGCTTGCTCTCCCTGTCTTTGAGTACTGTTTTCGCTGTGCCGGTTACCTCTTTGCTAACATTCTCTTCAGCGCTGCAGGGAAACCAGGAACCACGTGGAGAAGGCACCCACACTGAAAGTGCCTGGAGGGAACATTGGGGCTTCTTCTCAGTGTCTCTGACATAGGGTTTCACTGTCCCGGGAAAGTCTCTGCTAACACCCTGCAGAGCGCTGTGCCCAATCTACAGAAACGTCTTGCGGTATCTCCTACAGGGAAAGTGCCAGGAGGGAATTGTCGAGCTTGTTCTCAGTGTCTCTGAGAATTGCTCTGATTATCCCTGTGACCTCTTTGCTAAGACTCTCCAGAGAGCCGTCCTCAAAACCAACACACATCTTGACATATCTCCCTCATTGATCGCAGTGTCTCCAGGAACGGCATTCAAGGAGCCAGGAACTTTTCTCCCTACACTGTCCATTGAGTTGTCCTCAAAACCAATATACATCCTGCTATATCTCCCACATGGAAAGTGCCAGGAGGGAGAAGTGGCGATTATGTTTAGACTTTCTCGGAACTGCTTCAAATCAACTAGATATCTTTGTGCTGTAAATCTCCCAACAGCCAAACGCAAAAGCAGCAAACATCTCGCTGTATGTCCCACATCCAAAGTGCCAAGAGAGAGCTTGCTCTCCCTGTCTTTGAGTACTGTTTTCGCTGTGCCGGTTACCTCTTTGCTAACATTCTCTTCAGCGCTGCAGGGAAACCAGGAACCACGTGGAGAAGGCACCCACACTGAAAGTGCCTGGAGGGAACATTGGGGCTTCTTCTCAGTGTCTCTGACATAGGGTTTCACTGTCCCGGGAAAGTCTCTGCTAACACCCTGCAGAGCGCTGTGCCCAATCTACAGAAACGTCTTGCGGTATCTCCTACAGGGAAAGTGCCAGGAGGGAACTGTCCATCTTGTTCTCAGTGTCTCTGAGAATTGCTCTGATTATCCCTGTGACCTCTTTGCTAAGACTCTCCAGAGAGCCGTCCTCAAAACAAACACACATCTTGACATATCTCCCACATTGATCGCAGTGTCTCCAGGAACGGCATTCAAGGAGCCAGGAACTTTTCTCCCTACACTGTCCATTGAGTTGTCCTCAAAACCAATATACATCCTGCTATATCTCCCACATGGAAAGTGCCAGGAGGGAGAAGTGGCGATTATGTTTAGACTTTCTCGGAACTGCTTCAAATCAACTAGATATCTTTGTGCTGTAAATCTCCCAACAGCCAAACGCAAAAGCAGCAAACATCTCGCTGTATGTCCCACATCCAAAGTGCCAAGAGAGAGCTTGCTCTCCCTGTCTTTGAGTACTGTTTTCGCTGTGCCGGTTACCTCTTTGCTAACATTCTCTTCAGCGCTGCAGGGAAACCAGGAACCACGTGGAGAAGGCACCCACACTGAAAGTGCCTGGAGGGAACATTGGGGCTTCTTCTCAGTGTCTCTGACATAGGGTTTCACTGTCCCGGGAAAGTCTCTGCTAACACCCTGCAGAGCGCTGTGCCCAATCTACAGAAACGTCTTGCGGTATCTCCTACAGGGAAAGTGCCAGGAGGGAACTGTCGAGCTTGTTCTCAGTGTCTCTGAGAATTGCTCTGATTATCCCTGTGACCTCTTTGCTAAGACTCTCCAGAGAGCCGTCCTCAAAACCAACACACATCTTGACATATCTCCCACATTGATCGCAGTGTCTCCAGGAACGGCATTCAAGGAGCCAGGAACTTTTCTCCCTACACTGTCCATTGAGTTGTCCTCAAAACCAATATACATCCTGCTATATCTCCCACATGGAAAGTGCCAGGAGGGAGAAGTGGCGATTATGTTTAGACTTTCTCGGAACTGCTTCAAATCAACTAGATATCTTTGTGCTGTAAATCTCCCAACAGCCAAACGCAAAAGCAGCAAACATCTCGCTGTATGTCCCACATCCAAAGTGCCAAGAGAGAGCTTGCTCTCCCTGTCTTTGAGTACTGTTTTCGCTGTGCCGGTTACCTCTTTGCTAACATTCTCTTCAGCGCTGCAGGGAAACCAGGAACCACGTGGAGAAGGCACCCACACTGAAAGTGCCTGGAGGGAACATTGGGGCTTCTTCTCAGTGTCTCTGACATAGGGTTTCACTGTCCCGGGAAAGTCTCTGCTAACACCCTGCAGAGCGCTGTGCCCAATCTACAGAAACGTCTTGCGGTATCTCCTACAGGGAAAGTGCCAGGAGGGAACTGTCGAGCTTGTTCTCAGTGTCTCTGAGAATTGCTCTGATTATCCCTGTGACCTCTTTGCTAAGACTCTCCAGAGAGCCGTCCTCAAAACCAACACACATCTTGACATATCTCCCACATTGATCGCAGTGTCTCCAGGAACGGCATTCAAGGAGCCAGGAACTTTTCTCCCTACACTGTCCATTGAGTTGTCCTCAAAACCAATATACATCCTGCTATATCTCCCACATGGAAAGTGCCAGGAGGGAGAAGTGGCGATTATGTTTAGACTTTCTCGGAACTGCTTCAAATCAACTAGATATCTTTGTGCTGTAAATCTCCCAACAGCCAAACGCAAAAGCAGCAAACATCTCGCTGTATGTCCCACATCCAAAGTGCCAAGAGAGAGCTTGCTCTCCCTGTCTTTGAGTACTGTTTTCGCTGTGCCGGTTACCTCTTTGCTAACATTCTCTTCAGCGCTGCAGGGAAACCAGGAACCACGTGGAGAAGGCACCCACACTGAAAGTGCCTGGAGGGAACATTGGGGCTTCTTCTCAGTGTCTCTGACATAGGGTTTCACTGTCCCGGGAAAGTCTCTGCTAACACCCTGCAGAGCGCTGTGCCCAATCTACAGAAACGTCTTGCGGTATCTCCTACAGGGAAAGTGCCAGGAGGGAATTGTCCAGCTTGTTCTCAGTGTCTCTGAGAATTGCTCTGATTATCCCTGTGACCTCTTTGCTAAGACTCTCCAGAGAGCCGTCCTCAAAACCAACACACATCTTGACATATCTCCCACATTGATCGCAGTGTCTCCAGGAACGGCATTCAAGGAGCCAGGAACTTTTCTCCCTACACTGTCCATTGAGTTGTCCTCAAAACCAATATACATCCTGCTATATCTCCCACATGGAAAGTGCCAGGAGGGAGAAGTGGCGATTATGTTTAGACTTTCTCGGAACTGCTTCAAATCAACTAGATATCTTTGTGCTGTAAATCTCCCAACAGCCAAACGCAAAAGCAGCAAACATCTCGCTGTATGTCCCACATCCAAAGTGCCAAGAGAGAGCTTGCTCTCCCTGTCTTTGAGTACTGTTTTCGCTGTGCCGGTTACCTCTTTGCTAACATTCTCTTCAGCGCTGCAGGGAAACCAGGAACCACGTGGAGAAGGCACCCACACTGAAAGTGCCTGGAGGGAACATTGGGGCTTCTTCTCAGTGTCTCTGACATAGGGTTTCACTGTCCCGGGAAAGTCTCTGCTAACACCCTGCAGAGCGCTGTGCCCAATCTACAGAAACGTCTTGCGGTATCTCCTACAGGGAAAGTGCCAGGAGGGAATTGTCCAGCTTGTTCTCAGTGTCTCTGAGAATTGCTCTGATTATCCCTGTGACCTCTTTGCTAAGACTCTCCAGAGAGCCGTCCTCAAAACCAACACACATCTTGACATATCTCCCACATTGATCGCAGTGTCTCCAGGAACGGCATTCAAGGAGCCAGGAACTTTTCTCCCTACACTGTCCATTGAGTTGTCCTCAAAACCAATATACATCCTGCTATATCTCCCACATGGAAAGTGCCAGGAGGGAGAAGTGGCGATTATGTTTAGACTTTCTCGGAACTGCTTCAAATCAACTAGATATCTTTGTGCTGTAAATCTCCCAACAGCCAAACGCAAAAGCAGCAAACATCTCGCTGTATGTCCCACATCCAAAGTGCCAAGAGAGAGCTTGCTCTCCCTGTCTTTGAGTACTGTTTTCGCTGTGCCGGTTACCTCTTTGCTAACATTCTCTTCAGCGCTGCAGGGAAACCAGGAACCACGTGGAGAAGGCACCCACACTGAAAGTGCCTGGAGGGAACATTGGGGCTTCTTCTCAGTGTCTCTGACATAGGGTTTCACTGTCCCGGGAAAGTCTCTGCTAACACCCTGCAGAGCGCTGTGCCCAATCTACAGAAACGTCTTGCGGTATCTCCTACAGGGAAAGTGCCAGGAGGGAACTGTCCATCTTGTTCTCAGTGTCTCTGAGAATTGCTCTGATTATCCCTGTGACCTCTTTGCTAAGACTCTCCAGAGAGCCGTCCTCAAAACAAACACACATCTTGACATATCTCCCACATTGATCGCAGTGTCTCCAGGAACGGCATTCAAGGAGCCAGGAACTTTTCTCCCTACACTGTCCATTGAGTTGTCCTCAAAACCAATATACATCCTGCTATATCTCCCACATGGAAAGTGCCAGGAGGGAGAAGTGGCGATTATGTTTAGACTTTCTCGGAACTGCTTCAAATCAACTAGATATCTTTGTGCTGTAAATCTCCCAACAGCCAAACGCAAAAGCAGCAAACATCTCGCTGTATGTCCCACATCCAAAGTGCCAAGAGAGAGCTTGCTCTCCCTGTCTTTGAGTACTGTTTTCGCTGTGCCGGTTACCTCTTTGCTAACATTCTCTTCAGCGCTGCAGGGAAACCAGGAACCACGTGGAGAAGGCACCCACACTGAAAGTGCCTGGAGGGAACATTGGGGCTTCTTCTCAGTGTCTCTGACATAGGGTTTCACTGTCCCGGGAAAGTCTCTGCTAACACCCTGCAGAGCGCTGTGCCCAATCTACAGAAACGTCTTGCGGTATCTCCTACAGGGAAAGTGCCAGGAGGGAACTGTCCATCTTGTTCTCAGTGTCTCTGAGAATTGCTCTGATTATCCCTGTGACCTCTTTGCTAAGACTCTCCAGAGAGCCGTCCTCAAAACCAACACACATCTTGACATATCTCCCACATTGATCGCAGTGTCTCCAGGAACGGCATTCAAGGAGCCAGGAACTTTTCTCCCTACACTGTCCATTGAGTTGTCCTCAAAACCAATATACATCCTGCTATATCTCCCACATGGAAAGTGCCAGGAGGGAGAAGTGGCGATTATGTTTAGACTTTCTCGGAACTGCTTCAAATCAACTAGATATCTTTGTGCTGTAAATCTCCCAACAGCCAAACGCAAAAGCAGCAAACATCTCGCTGTATGTCCCACATCCAAAGTGCCAAGAGAGAGCTTGCTCTCCCTGTCTTTGAGTACTGTTTTCGCTGTGCCGGTTACCTCTTTGCTAACATTCTCTTCAGCGCTGCAGGGAAACCAGGAACCACGTGGAGAAGGCACCCACACTGAAAGTGCCTGGAGGGAACATTGGGGCTTCTTCTCAGTGTCTCTGACATAGGGTTTCACTGTCCCGGGAAAGTCTCTGCTAACACCCTGCAGAGCGCTGTGCCCAATCTACAGAAACGTCTTGCGGTATCTCCTACAGGGAAAGTGCCAGGAGGGAATTGTCGAGCTTGTTCTCAGTGTCTCTGAGAATTGCTCTGATTATCCCTGTGACCTCTTTGCTAAGACTCTCCAGAGAGCCGTCCTCAAAACCAACACACATCTTGACATATCTCCCTCATTGATCGCAGTGTCTCCAGGAACGGCATTCAAGGAGCCAGGAACTTTTCTCCCTACACTGTCCATTGAGTTGTCCTCAAAACCAATATACATCCTGCTATATCTCCCACATGGAAAGTGCCAGGAGGGAGAAGTGGCGATTATGTTTAGACTTTCTCGGAACTGCTTCAAATCAACTAGATATCTTTGTGCTGTAAATCTCCCAACAGCCAAACGCAAAAGCAGCAAACATCTCGCTGTATGTCCCACATCCAAAGTGCCAAGAGAGAGCTTGCTCTCCCTGTCTTTGAGTACTGTTTTCGCTGTGCCGGTTACCTCTTTGCTAACATTCTCTTCAGCGCTGCAGGGAAACCAGGAACCACGTGGAGAAGGCACCCACACTGAAAGTGCCTGGAGGGAACATTGGGGCTTCTTCTCAGTGTCTCTGACATAGGGTTTCACTGTCCCGGGAAAGTCTCTGCTAACACCCTGCAGAGCGCTGTGCCCAATCTACAGAAACGTCTTGCGGTATCTCCTACAGGGAAAGTGCCAGGAGGGAACTGTCCATCTTGTTCTCAGTGTCTCTGAGAATTGCTCTGATTATCCCTGTGACCTCTTTGCTAAGACTCTCCAGAGAGCCGTCCTCAAAACAAACACACATCTTGACATATCTCCCACATTGATCGCAGTGTCTCCAGGAACGGCATTCAAGGAGCCAGGAACTTTTCTCCCTACACTGTCCATTGAGTTGTCCTCAAAACCAATATACATCCTGCTATATCTCCCACATGGAAAGTGCCAGGAGGGAGAAGTGGCGATTATGTTTAGACTTTCTCGGAACTGCTTCAAATCAACTAGATATCTTTGTGCTGTAAATCTCCCAACAGCCAAACGCAAAAGCAGCAAACATCTCGCTGTATGTCCCACATCCAAAGTGCCAAGAGAGAGCTTGCTCTCCCTGTCTTTGAGTACTGTTTTCGCTGTGCCGGTTACCTCTTTGCTAACATTCTCTTCAGCGCTGCAGGGAAACCAGGAACCACGTGGAGAAGGCACCCACACTGAAAGTGCCTGGAGGGAACATTGGGGCTTCTTCTCAGTGTCTCTGACATAGGGTTTCACTGTCCCGGGAAAGTCTCTGCTAACACCCTGCAGAGCGCTGTGCCCAATCTACAGAAACGTCTTGCGGTATCTCCTACAGGGAAAGTGCCAGGAGGGAACTGTCCATCTTGTTCTCAGTGTCTCTGAGAATTGCTCTGATTATCCCTGTGACCTCTTTGCTAAGACTCTCCAGAGAGCCGTCCTCAAAACAAACACACATCTTGACATATCTCCCACATTGATCGCAGTGTCTCCAGGAACGGCATTCAAGGAGCCAGGAACTTTTCTCCCTACACTGTCCATTGAGTTGTCCTCAAAACCAATATACATCCTGCTATATCTCCCACATGGAAAGTGCCAGGAGGGAGAAGTGGCGATTATGTTTAGACTTTCTCGGAACTGCTTCAAATCAACTAGATATCTTTGTGCTGTAAATCTCCCAACAGCCAAACGCAAAAGCAGCAAACATCTCGCTGTATGTCCCACATCCAAAGTGCCAAGAGAGAGCTTGCTCTCCCTGTCTTTGAGTACTGTTTTCGCTGTGCCGGTTACCTCTTTGCTAACATTCTCTTCAGCGCTGCAGGGAAACCAGGAACCACGTGGAGAAGGCACCCACACTGAAAGTGCCTGGAGGGAACATTGGGGCTTCTTCTCAGTGTCTCTGACATAGGGTTTCACTGTCCCGGGAAAGTCTCTGCTAACACCCTGCAGAGCGCTGTGCCCAATCTACAGAAACGTCTTGCGGTATCTCCTACAGGGAAAGTGCCAGGAGGGAACTGTCCATCTTGTTCTCAGTGTCTCTGAGAATTGCTCTGATTATCCCTGTGACCTCTTTGCTAAGACTCTCCAGAGAGTCGTCCTCAAAACAAACACACATCTTGACATATCTCCCACATTGATCGCAGTGTCTCCAGGAACGGCATTCAAGGAGCCAGGAACTTTTCTCCCTACACTGTCCATTGAGTTGTCCTCAAAACCAATATACATCCTGCTATATCTCCCACATGGAAAGTGCCAGGAGGGAGAAGTGGCGATTATGTTTAGACTTTCTCGGAACTGCTTCAAATCAACTAGATATCTTTGTGCTGTAAATCTCCCAACAGCCAAACGCAAAAGCAGCAAACATCTCGCTGTATGTCCCACATCCAAAGTGCCAAGAGAGAGCTTGCTCTCCCTGTCTTTGAGTACTGTTTTCGCTGTGCCGGTTACCTCTTTGCTAACATTCTCTTCAGCGCTGCAGGGAAACCAGGAACCACGTGGAGAAGGCACCCACACTGAAAGTGCCTGGAGGGAACATTGGGGCTTCTTCTCAGTGTCTCTGACATAGGGTTTCACTGTCCCGGGAAAGTCTCTGCTAACACCCTGCAGAGCGCTGTGCCCAATCTACAGAAACGTCTTGCGGTATCTCCTACAGGGAAAGTGCCAGGAGGGAACTGTCCATCTTGTTCTCAGTGTCTCTGAGAATTGCTCTGATTATCCCTGTGACCTCTTTGCTAAGACTCTCCAGAGAGCCGTCCTCAAAACAAACACACATCTTGACATATCTCCCACATTGATCGCAGTGTCTCCAGGAACGGCATTCAAGGAGCCAGGAACTTTTCTCCCTACACTGTCCATTGAGTTGTCCTCAAAACCAATATACATCCTGCTATATCTCCCACATGGAAAGTGCCAGGAGGGAGAAGTGGCGATTATGTTTAGACTTTCTCGGAACTGCTTCAAATCAACTAGATATCTTTGTGCTGTAAATCTCCCAACAGCCAAACGCAAAAGCAGCAAACATCTCGCTGTATGTCCCACATCCAAAGTGCCAAGAGAGAGCTTGCTCTCCCTGTCTTTGAGTACTGTTTTCGCTGTGCCGGTTACCTCTTTGCTAACATTCTCTTCAGCGCTGCAGGGAAACCAGGAACCACGTGGAGAAGGCACCCACACTGAAAGTGCCTGGAGGGAACATTGGGGCTTCTTCTCAGTGTCTCTGACATAGGGTTTCACTGTCCCGGGAAAGTCTCTGCTAACACCCTGCAGAGCGCTGTGCCCAATCTACAGAAACGTCTTGCGGTATCTCCTACAGGGAAAGTGCCAGGAGGGAACTGTCCATCTTGTTCTCAGTGTCTCTGAGAATTGCTCTGATTATCCCTGTGACCTCTTTGCTAAGACTCTCCAGAGAGTCGTCCTCAAAACAAACACACATCTTGACATATCTCCCACATTGATCGCAGTGTCTCCAGGAACGGCATTCAAGGAGCCAGGAACTTTTCTCCCTACACTGTCCATTGAGTTGTCCTCAAAACCAATATACATCCTGCTATATCTCCCACATGGAAAGTGCCAGGAGGGAGAAGTGGCGATTATGTTTAGACTTTCTCGGAACTGCTTCAAATCAACTAGATATCTTTGTGCTGTAAATCTCCCAACAGCCAAACGCAAAAGCAGCAAACATCTCGCTGTATGTCCCACATCCAAAGTGCCAAGAGAGAGCTTGCTCTCCCTGTCTTTGAGTACTGTTTTCGCTGTGCCGGTTACCTCTTTGCTAACATTCTCTTCAGCGCTGCAGGGAAACCAGGAACCACGTGGAGAAGGCACCCACACTGAAAGTGCCTGGAGGGAACATTGGGGCTTCTTCTCAGTGTCTCTGACATAGGGTTTCACTGTCCCGGGAAAGTCTCTGCTAACACCCTGCAGAGCGCTGTGCCCAATCTACAGAAACGTCTTGCGGTATCTCCTACAGGGAAAGTGCCAGGAGGGAACTGTCCATCTTGTTCTCAGTGTCTCTGAGAATTGCTCTGATTATCCCTGTGACCTCTTTGCTAAGACTCTCCAGAGAGCCGTCCTCAAAACAAACACACATCTTGACATATCTCCCACATTGATCGCAGTGTCTCCAGGAACGGCATTCAAGGAGCCAGGAACTTTTCTCCCTACACTGTCCATTGAGTTGTCCTCAAAACCAATATACATCCTGCTATATCTCCCACATGGAAAGTGCCAGGAGGGAGAAGTGGCGATTATGTTTAGACTTTCTCGGAACTGCTTCAAATCAACTAGATATCTTTGTGCTGTAAATCTCCCAACAGCCAAACGCAAAAGCAGCAAACATCTCGCTGTATGTCCCACATCCAAAGTGCCAAGAGAGAGCTTGCTCTCCCTGTCTTTGAGTACTGTTTTCGCTGTGCCGGTTACCTCTTTGCTAACATTCTCTTCAGCGCTGCAGGGAAACCAGGAACCACGTGGAGAAGGCACCCACACTGAAAGTGCCTGGAGGGAACATTGGGGCTTCTTCTCAGTGTCTCTGACATAGGGTTTCACTGTCCCGGGAAAGTCTCTGCTAACACCCTGCAGAGCGCTGTGCCCAATCTACAGAAACGTCTTGCGGTATCTCCTACAGGGAAAGTGCCAGGAGGGAACTGTCCATCTTGTTCTCAGTGTCTCTGAGAATTGCTCTGATTATCCCTGTGACCTCTTTGCTAAGACTCTCCAGAGAGTCGTCCTCAAAACAAACACACATCTTGACATATCTCCCACATTGATCGCAGTGTCTCCAGGAACGGCATTCAAGGAGCCAGGAACTTTTCTCCCTACACTGTCCATTGAGTTGTCCTCAAAACCAATATACATCCTGCTATATCTCCCACATGGAAAGTGCCAGGAGGGAGAAGTGGCGATTATGTTTAGACTTTCTCGGAACTGCTTCAAATCAACTAGATATCTTTGTGCTGTAAATCTCCCAACAGCCAAACGCAAAAGCAGCAAACATCTCGCTGTATGTCCCACATCCAAAGTGCCAAGAGAGAGCTTGCTCTCCCTGTCTTTGAGTACTGTTTTCGCTGTGCCGGTTACCTCTTTGCTAACATTCTCTTCAGCGCTGCAGGGAAACCAGGAACCACGTGGAGAAGGCACCCACACTGAAAGTGCCTGGAGGGAACATTGGGGCTTCTTCTCAGTGTCTCTGACATAGGGTTTCACTGTCCCGGGAAAGTCTCTGCTAACACCCTGCAGAGCGCTGTGCCCAATCTACAGAAACGTCTTGCGGTATCTCCTACAGGGAAAGTGCCAGGAGGGAACTGTCCATCTTGTTCTCAGTGTCTCTGAGAATTGCTCTGATTATCCCTGTGACCTCTTTGCTAAGACTCTCCAGAGAGCCGTCCTCAAAACAAACACACATCTTGACATATCTCCCACATTGATCGCAGTGTCTCCAGGAACGGCATTCAAGGAGCCAGGAACTTTTCTCCCTACACTGTCCATTGAGTTGTCCTCAAAACCAATATACATCCTGCTATATCTCCCACATGGAAAGTGCCAGGAGGGAGAAGTGGCGATTATGTTTAGACTTTCTCGGAACTGCTTCAAATCAACTAGATATCTTTGTGCTGTAAATCTCCCAACAGCCAAACGCAAAAGCAGCAAACATCTCGCTGTATGTCCCACATCCAAAGTGCCAAGAGAGAGCTTGCTCTCCCTGTCTTTGAGTACTGTTTTCGCTGTGCCGGTTACCTCTTTGCTAACATTCTCTTCAGCGCTGCAGGGAAACCAGGAACCACGTGGAGAAGGCACCCACACTGAAAGTGCCTGGAGGGAACATTGGGGCTTCTTCTCAGTGTCTCTGACATAGGGTTTCACTGTCCCGGGAAAGTCTCTGCTAACACCCTGCAGAGCGCTGTGCCCAATCTACAGAAACGTCTTGCGGTATCTCCTACAGGGAAAGTGCCAGGAGGGAACTGTCCATCTTGTTCTCAGTGTCTCTGAGAATTGCTCTGATTATCCCTGTGACCTCTTTGCTAAGACTCTCCAGAGAGCCGTCCTCAAAACAAACACACATCTTGACATATCTCCCACATTGATCGCAGTGTCTCCAGGAACGGCATTCAAGGAGCCAGGAACTTTTCTCCCTACACTGTCCATTGAGTTGTCCTCAAAACCAATATACATCCTGCTATATCTCCCACATGGAAAGTGCCAGGAGGGAGAAGTGGCGATTATGTTTAGACTTTCTCGGAACTGCTTCAAATCAACTAGATATCTTTGTGCTGTAAATCTCCCAACAGCCAAACGCAAAAGCAGCAAACATCTCGCTGTATGTCCCACATCCAAAGTGCCAAGAGAGAGCTTGCTCTCCCTGTCTTTGAGTACTGTTTTCGCTGTGCCGGTTACCTCTTTGCTAACATTCTCTTCAGCGCTGCAGGGAAACCAGGAACCACGTGGAGAAGGCACCCACACTGAAAGTGCCTGGAGGGAACATTGGGGCTTCTTCTCAGTGTCTCTGACATAGGGTTTCACTGTCCCGGGAAAGTCTCTGCTAACACCCTGCAGAGCGCTGTGCCCAATCTACAGAAACGTCTTGCGGTATCTCCTACAGGGAAAGTGCCAGGAGGGAATTGTCGAGCTTGTTCTCAGTGTCTCTGAGAATTGCTCTGATTATCCCTGTGACCTCTTTGCTAAGACTCTCCAGAGAGCCGTCCTCAAAACCAACACACATCTTGACATATCTCCCTCATTGATCGCAGTGTCTCCAGGAACGGCATTCAAGGAGCCAGGAACTTTTCTCCCTACACTGTCCATTGAGTTGTCCTCAAAACCAATATACATCCTGCTATATCTCCCACATGGAAAGTGCCAGGAGGGAGAAGTGGCGATTATGTTTAGACTTTCTCGGAACTGCTTCAAATCAACTAGATATCTTTGTGCTGTAAATCTCCCAACAGCCAAACGCAAAAGCAGCAAACATCTCGCTGTATGTCCCACATCCAAAGTGCCAAGAGAGAGCTTGCTCTCCCTGTCTTTGAGTACTGTTTTCGCTGTGCCGGTTACCTCTTTGCTAACATTCTCTTCAGCGCTGCAGGGAAACCAGGAACCACGTGGAGAAGGCACCCACACTGAAAGTGCCTGGAGGGAACATTGGGGCTTCTTCTCAGTGTCTCTGACATAGGGTTTCACTGTCCCGGGAAAGTCTCTGCTAACACCCTGCAGAGCGCTGTGCCCAATCTACAGAAACGTCTTGCGGTATCTCCTACAGGGAAAGTGCCAGGAGGGAACTGTCCATCTTGTTCTCAGTGTCTCTGAGAATTGCTCTGATTATCCCCGTGACCTCTTTGCTAAGACTCTCCAGAGAGCCGTCCTCAAAACCAACACACATCTTGACATATCTCCCTCATTGATCGCAGTGTCTCCAGGAACGGCATTCAAGGAGCCAGGAACTTTTCTCCCTACACTGTCCATTGAGTTGTCCTCAAAACCAATATACATCCTGCTATATCTCCCACATGGAAAGTGCCAGGAGGGAGAAGTGGCGATTATGTTTAGACTTTCTCGGAACTGCTTCAAATCAACTAGATATCTTTGTGCTGTAAATCTCCCAACAGCCAAACGCAAAAGCAGCAAACATCTCGCTGTATGTCCCACATCCAAAGTGCCAAGAGAGAGCTTGCTCTCCCTGTCTTTGAGTACTGTTTTCGCTGTGCCGGTTACCTCTTTGCTAACATTCTCTTCAGCGCTGCAGGGAAACCAGGAACCACGTGGAGAAGGCACCCACACTGAAAGTGCCTGGAGGGAACATTGGGGCTTCTTCTCAGTGTCTCTGACATAGGGTTTCACTGTCCCGGGAAAGTCTCTGCTAACACCCTGCAGAGCGCTGTGCCCAATCTACAGAAACGTCTTGCGGTATCTCCTACAGGGAAAGTGCCAGGAGGGAACTGTCCATCTTGTTCTCAGTGTCTCTGAGAATTGCTCTGATTATCCCTGTGACCTCTTTGCTAAGACTCTCCAGAGAGCCGTCCTCAAAACCAACACACATCTTGACATATCTCCCTCATTGATCGCAGTGTCTCCAGGAACGGCATTCAAGGAGCCAGGAACTTTTCTCCCTACACTGTCCATTGAGTTGTCCTCAAAACCAATATACATCCTGCTATATCTCCCACATGGAAAGTGCCAGGAGGGAGAAGTGGCGATTATGTTTAGACTTTCTCGGAACTGCTTCAAATCAACTAGATATCTTTGTGCTGTAAATCTCCCAACAGCCAAACGCAAAAGCAGCAAACATCTCGCTGTATGTCCCACATCCAAAGTGCCAAGAGAGAGCTTGCTCTCCCTGTCTTTGAGTACTGTTTTCGCTGTGCCGGTTACCTCTTTGCTAACATTCTCTTCAGCGCTGCAGGGAAACCAGGAACCACGTGGAGAAGGCACCCACACTGAAAGTGCCTGGAGGGAACATTGGGGCTTCTTCTCAGTGTCTCTGACATAGGGTTTCACTGTCCCGGGAAAGTCTCTGCTAACACCCTGCAGAGCGCTGTGCCCAATCTACAGAAACGTCTTGCGGTATCTCCTACAGGGAAAGTGCCAGGAGGGAACTGTCCATCTTGTTCTCAGTGTCTCTGAGAATTGCTCTGATTATCCCTGTGACCTCTTTGCTAAGACTCTCCAGAGAGCCGTCCTCAAAACAAACACACATCTTGACATATCTCCCACATTGATCGCAGTGTCTCCAGGAACGGCATTCAAGGAGCCAGGAACTTTTCTCCCTACACTGTCCATTGAGTTGTCCTCAAAACCAATATACATCCTGCTATATCTCCCACATGGAAAGTGCCAGGAGGGAGAAGTGGCGATTATGTTTAGACTTTCTCGGAACTGCTTCAAATCAACTAGATATCTTTGTGCTGTAAATCTCCCAACAGCCAAACGCAAAAGCAGCAAACATCTCGCTGTATGTCCCACATCCAAAGTGCCAAGAGAGAGCTTGCTCTCCCTGTCTTTGAGTACTGTTTTCGCTGTGCCGGTTACCTCTTTGCTAACATTCTCTTCAGCGCTGCAGGGAAACCAGGAACCACGTGGAGAAGGCACCCACACTGAAAGTGCCTGGAGGGAACATTGGGGCTTCTTCTCAGTGTCTCTGACATAGGGTTTCACTGTCCCGGGAAAGTCTCTGCTAACACCCTGCAGAGCGCTGTGCCCAATCTACAGAAACGTCTTGCGGTATCTCCTACAGGGAAAGTGCCAGGAGGGAACTGTCCATCTTGTTCTCAGTGTCTCTGAGAATTGCTCTGATTATCCCTGTGACCTCTTTGCTAAGACTCTCCAGAGAGCCGTCCTCAAAACAAACACACATCTTGACATATCTCCCACATTGATCGCAGTGTCTCCAGGAACGGCATTCAAGGAGCCAGGAACTTTTCTCCCTACACTGTCCATTGAGTTGTCCTCAAAACCAATATACATCCTGCTATATCTCCCACATGGAAAGTGCCAGGAGGGAGAAGTGGCGATTATGTTTAGACTTTCTCGGAACTGCTTCAAATCAACTAGATATCTTTGTGCTGTAAATCTCCCAACAGCCAAACGCAAAAGCAGCAAACATCTCGCTGTATGTCCCACATCCAAAGTGCCAAGAGAGAGCTTGCTCTCCCTGTCTTTGAGTACTGTTTTCGCTGTGCCGGTTACCTCTTTGCTAACATTCTCTTCAGCGCTGCAGGGAAACCAGGAACCACGTGGAGAAGGCACCCACACTGAAAGTGCCTGGAGGGAACATTGGGGCTTCTTCTCAGTGTCTCTGACATAGGGTTTCACTGTCCCGGGAAAGTCTCTGCTAACACCCTGCAGAGCGCTGTGCCCAATCTACAGAAACGTCTTGCGGTATCTCCTACAGGGAAAGTGCCAGGAGGGAATTGTCGAGCTTGTTCTCAGTGTCTCTGAGAATTGCTCTGATTATCCCTGTGACCTCTTTGCTAAGACTCTCCAGAGAGCCGTCCTCAAAACCAACACACATCTTGACATATCTCCCTCATTGATCGCAGTGTCTCCAGGAACGGCATTCAAGGAGCCAGGAACTTTTCTCCCTACACTGTCCATTGAGTTGTCCTCAAAACCAATATACATCCTGCTATATCTCCCACATGGAAAGTGCCAGGAGGGAGAAGTGGCGATTATGTTTAGACTTTCTCGGAACTGCTTCAAATCAACTAGATATCTTTGTGCTGTAAATCTCCCAACAGCCAAACGCAAAAGCAGCAAACATCTCGCTGTATGTCCCACATCCAAAGTGCCAAGAGAGAGCTTGCTCTCCCTGTCTTTGAGTACTGTTTTCGCTGTGCCGGTTACCTCTTTGCTAACATTCTCTTCAGCGCTGCAGGGAAACCAGGAACCACGTGGAGAAGGCACCCACACTGAAAGTGCCTGGAGGGAACATTGGGGCTTCTTCTCAGTGTCTCTGACATAGGGTTTCACTGTCCCGGGAAAGTCTCTGCTAACACCCTGCAGAGCGCTGTGCCCAATCTACAGAAACGTCTTGCGGTATCTCCTACAGGGAAAGTGCCAGGAGGGAACTGTCCATCTTGTTCTCAGTGTCTCTGAGAATTGCTCTGATTATCCCCGTGACCTCTTTGCTAAGACTCTCCAGAGAGCCGTCCTCAAAACCAACACACATCTTGACATATCTCCCTCATTGATCGCAGTGTCTCCAGGAACGGCATTCAAGGAGCCAGGAACTTTTCTCCCTACACTGTCCATTGAGTTGTCCTCAAAACCAATATACATCCTGCTATATCTCCCACATGGAAAGTGCCAGGAGGGAGAAGTGGCGATTATGTTTAGACTTTCTCGGAACTGCTTCAAATCAACTAGATATCTTTGTGCTGTAAATCTCCCAACAGCCAAACGCAAAAGCAGCAAACATCTCGCTGTATGTCCCACATCCAAAGTGCCAAGAGAGAGCTTGCTCTCCCTGTCTTTGAGTACTGTTTTCGCTGTGCCGGTTACCTCTTTGCTAACATTCTCTTCAGCGCTGCAGGGAAACCAGGAACCACGTGGAGAAGGCACCCACACTGAAAGTGCCTGGAGGGAACATTGGGGCTTCTTCTCAGTGTCTCTGACATAGGGTTTCACTGTCCCGGGAAAGTCTCTGCTAACACCCTGCAGAGCGCTGTGCCCAATCTACAGAAACGTCTTGCGGTATCTCCTACAGGGAAAGTGCCAGGAGGGAACTGTCCATCTTGTTCTCAGTGTCTCTGAGAATTGCTCTGATTATCCCTGTGACCTCTTTGCTAAGACTCTCCAGAGAGCCGTCCTCAAAACCAACACACATCTTGACATATCTCCCTCATTGATCGCAGTGTCTCCAGGAACGGCATTCAAGGAGCCAGGAACTTTTCTCCCTACACTGTCCATTGAGTTGTCCTCAAAACCAATATACATCCTGCTATATCTCCCACATGGAAAGTGCCAGGAGGGAGAAGTGGCGATTATGTTTAGACTTTCTCGGAACTGCTTCAAATCAACTAGATATCTTTGTGCTGTAAATCTCCCAACAGCCAAACGCAAAAGCAGCAAACATCTCGCTGTATGTCCCACATCCAAAGTGCCAAGAGAGAGCTTGCTCTCCCTGTCTTTGAGTACTGTTTTCACTGTCCCGGTTACCTCTTTGCTAACATTCTCTTCAGCGCTGCAGGGAAACCAGGAACCACGTGGAGAAGGCACCCACACTGAAAGTGCCTGGAGGGAACATTGGGGCTTCTTCTCAGTGTCTCTGACATAGGGTTTCACTGTCCCGGGAAAGTCTCTGCTAACACCCTGCAGAGCGCTGTGCCCAATCTACAGAAACGTCTTGCGGTATCTCCTACAGGGAAAGTGCCAGGAGGGAACTGTCCATCTTGTTCTCAGTGTCTCTGAGAATTGCTCTGATTATCCCTGTGACCTCTTTGCTAAGACTCTCCAGAGAGCCGTCCTCAAAACAAACACACATCTTGACATATCTCCCACATTGATCGCAGTGTCTCCAGGAACGGCATTCAAGGAGCCAGGAACTTTTCTCCCTACACTGTCCATTGAGTTGTCCTCAAAACCAATATACATCCTGCTATATCTCCCACATGGAAAGTGCCAGGAGGGAGAAGTGGCGATTATGTTTAGACTTTCTCGGAACTGCTTCAAATCAACTAGATATCTTTGTGCTGTAAATCTCCCAACAGCCAAACGCAAAAGCAGCAAACATCTCGCTGTATGTCCCACATCCAAAGTGCCAAGAGAGAGCTTGCTCTCCCTGTCTTTGAGTACTGTTTTCGCTGTGCCGGTTACCTCTTTGCTAACATTCTCTTCAGCGCTGCAGGGAAACCAGGAACCACGTGGAGAAGGCACCCACACTGAAAGTGCCTGGAGGGAACATTGGGGCTTCTTCTCAGTGTCTCTGACATAGGGTTTCACTGTCCCGGGAAAGTCTCTGCTAACACCCTGCAGAGCGCTGTGCCCAATCTACAGAAACGTCTTGCGGTATCTCCTACAGGGAAAGTGCCAGGAGGGAATTGTCGAGCTTGTTCTCAGTGTCTCTGAGAATTGCTCTGATTATCCCTGTGACCTCTTTGCTAAGACTCTCCAGAGAGCCGTCCTCAAAACCAACACACATCTTGACATATCTCCCACATTGATCGCAGTGTCTCCAGGAACGGCATTCAAGGAGCCAGGAACTTTTCTCCCTACACTGTCCATTGAGTTGTCCTCAAAACCAATATACATCCTGCTATATCTCCCACATGGAAAGTGCCAGGAGGGAGAAGTGGCGATTATGTTTAGACTTTCTCGGAACTGCTTCAAATCAACTAGATATCTTTGTGCTGTAAATCTCCCAACAGCCAAACGCAAAAGCAGCAAACATCTCGCTGTATGTCCCACATCCAAAGTGCCAAGAGAGAGCTTGCTCTCCCTGTCTTTGAGTACTGTTTTCGCTGTGCCGGTTACCTCTTTGCTAACATTCTCTTCAGCGCTGCAGGGAAACCAGGAACCACGTGGAGAAGGCACCCACACTGAAAGTGCCTGGAGGGAACATTGGGGCTTCTTCTCAGTGTCTCTGACATAGGGTTTCACTGTCCCGGGAAAGTCTCTGCTAACACCCTGCAGAGCGCTGTGCCCAATCTACAGAAACGTCTTGCGGTATCTCCTACAGGGAAAGTGCCAGGAGGGAACTGTCCATCTTGTTCTCAGTGTCTCTGAGAATTGCTCTGATTATCCCTGTGACCTCTTTGCTAAGACTCTCCAGAGAGCCGTCCTCAAAACCAACACACATCTTGACATATCTCCCACATTGATCGCAGTGTCTCCAGGAACGGCATTCAAGGAGCCAGGAACTTTTCTCCCTACACTGTCCATTGAGTTGTCCTCAAAACCAATATACATCCTGCTATATCTCCCACATGGAAAGTGCCAGGAGGGAGAAGTGGCGATTATGTTTAGACTTTCTCGGAACTGCTTCAAATCAACTAGATATCTTTGTGCTGTAAATCTCCCAACAGCCAAACGCAAAAGCAGCAAACATCTCGCTGTATGTCCCACATCCAAAGTGCCAAGAGAGAGCTTGCTCTCCCTCTCTTTGAGTACTGTTTTCGCTGTGCCGGTTACCTCTTTGCTAACATTCTCTTCAGCGCTGCAGGGAAACCAGGAACCACGTGGAGAAGGCACCCACACTGAAAGTGCCTGGAGGGAACATTGGGGCTTCTTCTCAGTGTCTCTGACATAGGGTTTCACTGTCCCGGGAAAGTCTCTGCTAACACCCTGCAGAGCGCTGTGCCCAATCTACAGAAACGTCTTGCGGTATCTCCTACAGGGAAAGTGCCAGGAGGGAATTGTCGAGCTTGTTCTCAGTGTCTCTGAGAATTGCTCTGATTATCCCTGTGACCTCTTTGCTAAGACTCTCCAGAGAGCCGTCCTCAAAACCAACACACATCTTGACATATCTCCCACATTGATCGCAGTGTCTCCAGGAACGGCATTCAAGGAGCCAGGAACTTTTCTCCCTACACTGTCCATTGAGTTGTCCTCAAAACCAATATACATCCTGCTA
The DNA here is from genome assembly GCF_963924245.1 of Chroicocephalus ridibundus. Lineage (NCBI taxonomy): Eukaryota > Metazoa > Chordata > Aves > Charadriiformes > Laridae > Chroicocephalus > Chroicocephalus ridibundus. The sequence continues at coordinate 25,327 of NW_026961265.1, forward strand.
TATCTCCCACATGGAAAGTGCCAGGAGGGAGAAGTGGCGATTATGTTTAGACTTTCTCGGAACTGCTTCAAATCAACTAGATATCTTTGTGCTGTAAATCTCCCAACAGCCAAACGCAAAAGCAGCAAACATCTCGCTGTATGTCCCACATCCAAAGTGCCAAGAGAGAGCTTGCTCTCCCTGTCTTTGAGTACTGTTTTCGCTGTCCCGGTTACCTCTTTGCTAACATTCTCTTCAGCGCTGCAGGGAAACCAGGAACCACGTGGAGAAGGCACCCACACTGAAAGTGCCTGGAGGGAACATTGGGGCTTCTTCTCAGTGTCTCTGACATAGGGTTTCACTGTCCCGGGAAAGTCTCTGCTAACACCCTGCAGAGCGCTGTGCCCAATCTACAGAAACGTCTTGCGGTATCTCCTACAGGGAAAGTGCCAGGAGGGAATTGTCGAGCTTGTTCTCAGTGTCTCTGAGAATTGCTCTGATTATCCCTGTGACCTCTTTGCTAAGACTCTCCAGAGAGCCGTCCTCAAAACCAACACACATCTTGACATATCTCCCACATTGATCGCAGTGTCTCCAGGAACGGCATTCAAGGAGCCAGGAACTTTTCTCCCTACACTGTCCATTGAGTTGTCCTCAAAACCAATATACATCCTGCTATATCTCCCACATGGAAAGTGCCAGGAGGGAGAAGTGGCGATTATGTTTAGACTTTCTCGGAACTGCTTCAAATCAACTAGATATCTTTGTGCTGTAAATCTCCCAACAGCCAAACGCAAAAGCAGCAAACATCTCGCTGTATGTCCCACATCCAAAGTGCCAAGAGAGAGCTTGCTCTCCCTGTCTTTGAGTACTGTTTTCGCTGTGCCGGTTACCTCTTTGCTAACATTCTCTTCAGCGCTGCAGGGAAACCAGGAACCACGTGGAGAAGGCACCCACACTGAAAGTGCCTGGAGGGAACATTGGGGCTTCTTCTCAGTGTCTCTGACATAGGGTTTCACTGTCCCGGGAAAGTCTCTGCTAACACCCTGCAGAGCGCTGTGCCCAATCTACAGAAACGTCTTGCGGTATCTCCTACAGGGAAAGTGCCAGGAGGGAATTGTCGAGCTTGTTCTCAGTGTCTCTGAGAATTGCTCTGATTATCCCTGTGACCTCTTTGCTAAGACTCTCCAGAGAGCCGTCCTCAAAACCAACACACATCTTGACATATCTCCCACATTGATCGCAGTGTCTCCAGGAACGGCATTCAAGGAGCCAGGAACTTTTCTCCCTACACTGTCCATTGAGTTGTCCTCAAAACCAATATACATCCTGCTATATCTCCCACATGGAAAGTGCCAGGAGGGAGAAGTGGCGATTATGTTTAGACTTTCTCGGAACTGCTTCAAATCAACTAGATATCTTTGTGCTGTAAATCTCCCAACAGCCAAACGCAAAAGCAGCAAACATCTCGCTGTATGTCCCACATCCAAAGTGCCAAGAGAGAGCTTGCTCTCCCTGTCTTTGAGTACTGTTTTCGCTGTCCCGGTTACCTCTTTGCTAACATTCTCTTCAGCGCTGCAGGGAAACCAGGAACCACGTGGAGAAGGCACCCACACTGAAAGTGCCTGGAGGGAACATTGGGGCTTCTTCTCAGTGTCTCTGACATAGGGTTTCACTGTCCCGGGAAAGTCTCTGCTAACACCCTGCAGAGCGCTGTGCCCAATCTACAGAAACGTCTTGCGGTATCTCCTACAGGGAAAGTGCCAGGAGGGAATTGTCCAGCTTGTTCTCAGTGTCTCTGAGAATTGCTCTGATTATCCCTGTGACCTCTTTGCTAAGACTCTCCAGAGAGCCGTCCTCAAAACCAACACACATCTTGACATATCTCCCTCATTGATCGCAGTGTCTCCAGGAACGGCATTCAAGGAGCCAGGAACTTTTCTCCCTACACTGTCCATTGAGTTGTCCTCAAAACCAATATACATCCTGCTATATCTCCCACATGGAAAGTGCCAGGAGGGAGAAGTGGCGATTATGTTTAGACTTTCTCGGAACTGCTTCAAATCAACTAGATATCTTTGTGCTGTAAATCTCCCAACAGCCAAACGCAAAAGCAGCAAACATCTCGCTGTATGTCCCACATCCAAAGTGCCAAGAGAGAGCTTGCTCTCCCTCTCTTTGAGTACTGTTTTCGCTGTGCCGGTTACCTCTTTGCTAACATTCTCTTCAGCGCTGCAGGGAAACCAGGAACCACGTGGAGAAGGCACCCACACTGAAAGTGCCTGGAGGGAACATTGGGGCTTCTTCTCAGTGTCTCTGACATAGGGTTTCACTGTCCCGGGAAAGTCTCTGCTAACACCCTGCAGAGCGCTGTGCCCAATCTACAGAAACGTCTTGCGGTATCTCCTACAGGGAAAGTGCCAGGAGGGAACTGTCCATCTTGTTCTCAGTGTCTCTGAGAATTGCTCTGATTATCCCTGTGACCTCTTTGCTAAGACTCTCCAGAGAGCCGTCCTCAAAACCAACACACATCTTGACATATCTCCCACATTGATCGCAGTGTCTCCAGGAACGGCATTCAAGGAGCCAGGAACTTTTCTCCCTACACTGTCCATTGAGTTGTCCTCAAAACCAATATACATCCTGCTATATCTCCCACATGGAAAGTGCCAGGAGGGAGAAGTGGCGATTATGTTTAGACTTTCTCGGAACTGCTTCAAATCAACTAGATATCTTTGTGCTGTAAATCTCCCAACAGCCAAACGCAAAAGCAGCAAACATCTCGCTGTATGTCCCACATCCAAAGTGCCAAGAGAGAGCTTGCTCTCCCTGTCTTTGAGTACTGTTTTCGCTGTGCCGGTTACCTCTTTGCTAACATTCTCTTCAGCGCTGCAGGGAAACCAGGAACCACGTGGAGAAGGCACCCACACTGAAAGTGCCTGGAGGGAACATTGGGGCTTCTTCTCAGTGTCTCTGACATAGGGTTTCACTGTCCCGGGAAAGTCTCTGCTAACACCCTGCAGAGCGCTGTGCCCAATCTACAGAAACGTCTTGCGGTATCTCCTACAGGGAAAGTGCCAGGAGGGAATTGTCCAGCTTGTTCTCAGTGTCTCTGAGAATTGCTCTGATTATCCCTGTGACCTCTTTGCTAAGACTCTCCAGAGAGCCGTCCTCAAAACCAACACACATCTTGACATATCTCCCTCATTGATCGCAGTGTCTCCAGGAACGGCATTCAAGGAGCCAGGAACTTTTCTCCCTACACTGTCCATTGAGTTGTCCTCAAAACCAATATACATCCTGCTATATCTCCCACATGGAAAGTGCCAGGAGGGAGAAGTGGCGATTATGTTTAGACTTTCTCGGAACTGCTTCAAATCAACTAGATATCTTTGTGCTGTAAATCTCCCAACAGCCAAACGCAAAAGCAGCAAACATCTCGCTGTATGTCCCACATCCAAAGTGCCAAGAGAGAGCTTGCTCTCCCTGTCTTTGAGTACTGTTTTCGCTGTGCCGGTTACCTCTTTGCTAACATTCTCTTCAGCGCTGCAGGGAAACCAGGAACCACGTGGAGAAGGCACCCACACTGAAAGTGCCTGGAGGGAACATTGGGGCTTCTTCTCAGTGTCTCTGACATAGGGTTTCACTGTCCCGGGAAAGTCTCTGCTAACACCCTGCAGAGCGCTGTGCCCAATCTACAGAAACGTCTTGCGGTATCTCCTACAGGGAAAGTGCCAGGAGGGAATTGTCGAGCTTGTTCTCAGTGTCTCTGAGAATTGCTCTGATTATCCCTGTGACCTCTTTGCTAAGACTCTCCAGAGAGCCGTCCTCAAAACCAACACACATCTTGACATATCTCCCACATTGATCGCAGTGTCTCCAGGAACGGCATTCAAGGAGCCAGGAACTTTTCTCCCTACACTGTCCATTGAGTTGTCCTCAAAACCAATATACATCCTGCTATATCTCCCACATGGAAAGTGCCAGGAGGGAGAAGTGGCGATTATGTTTAGACTTTCTCGGAACTGCTTCAAATCAACTAGATATCTTTGTGCTGTAAATCTCCCAACAGCCAAACGCAAAAGCAGCAAACATCTCGCTGTATGTCCCACATCCAAAGTGCCAAGAGAGAGCTTGCTCTCCCTGTCTTTGAGTACTGTTTTCGCTGTCCCGGTTACCTCTTTGCTAACATTCTCTTCAGCGCTGCAGGGAAACCAGGAACCACGTGGAGAAGGCACCCACACTGAAAGTGCCTGGAGGGAACATTGGGGCTTCTTCTCAGTGTCTCTGACATAGGGTTTCACTGTCCCGGGAAAGTCTCTGCTAACACCCTGCAGAGCGCTGTGCCCAATCTACAGAAACGTCTTGCGGTATCTCCTACAGGGAAAGTGCCAGGAGGGAACTGTCCATCTTGTTCTCAGTGTCTCTGAGAATTGCTCTGATTATCCCTGTGACCTCTTTGCTAAGACTCTCCAGAGAGCCGTCCTCAAAACCAACACACATCTTGACATATCTCCCACATTGATCGCAGTGTCTCCAGGACGGCATTCAAGGAGCCAGGAACTTTTCTCCCTACACTGTCCATTGAGTTGTCCTCAAAACCAATATACATCCTGCTATATCTCCCACATGGAAAGTGCCAGGAGGGAGAAGTGGCGATTATGTTTAGACTTTCTCGGAACTGCTTCAAATCAACTAGATATCTTTGTGCTGTAAATCTCCCAACAGCCAAACGCAAAAGCAGCAAACATCTCGCTGTATGTCCCACATCCAAAGTGCCAAGAGAGAGCTTGCTCTCCCTCTCTTTGAGTACTGTTTTCGCTGTGCCGGTTACCTCTTTGCTAACATTCTCTTCAGCGCTGCAGGGAAACCAGGAACCACGTGGAGAAGGCACCCACACTGAAAGTGCCTGGAGGGAACATTGGGGCTTCTTCTCAGTGTCTCTGACATAGGGTTTCACTGTCCCGGGAAAGTCTCTGCTAACACCCTGCAGAGCGCTGTGCCCAATCTACAGAAACGTCTTGCGGTATCTCCTACAGGGAAAGTGCCAGGAGGGAACTGTCCATCTTGTTCTCAGTGTCTCTGAGAATTGCTCTGATTATCCCTGTGACCTCTTTGCTAAGACTCTCCAGAGAGCCGTCCTCAAAACCAACACACATCTTGACATATCTCCCACATTGATCGCAGTGTCTCCAGGAACGGCATTCAAGGAGCCAGGAACTTTTCTCCCTACACTGTCCATTGAGTTGTCCTCAAAACCAATATACATCCTGCTATATCTCCCACATGGAAAGTGCCAGGAGGGAGAAGTGGCGATTATGTTTAGACTTTCTCGGAACTGCTTCAAATCAACTAGATATCTTTGTGCTGTAAATCTCCCAACAGCCAAACGCAAAAGCAGCAAACATCTCGCTGTATGTCCCACATCCAAAGTGCCAAGAGAGAGCTTGCTCTCCCTCTCTTTGAGTACTGTTTTCGCTGTGCCGGTTACCTCTTTGCTAACATTCTCTTCAGCGCTGCAGGGAAACCAGGAACCACGTGGAGAAGGCACCCACACTGAAAGTGCCTGGAGGGAACATTGGGGCTTCTTCTCAGTGTCTCTGACATAGGGTTTCACTGTCCCGGGAAAGTCTCTGCTAACACCCTGCAGAGCGCTGTGCCCAATCTACAGAAACGTCTTGCGGTATCTCCTACAGGGAAAGTGCCAGGAGGGAACTGTCCATCTTGTTCTCAGTGTCTCTGAGAATTGCTCTGATTATCCCTGTGACCTCTTTGCTAAGACTCTCCAGAGAGCCGTCCTCAAAACCAACACACATCTTGACATATCTCCCTCATTGATCGCAGTGTCTCCAGGAACGGCATTCAAGGAGCCAGGAACTTTTCTCCCTACACTGTCCATTGAGTTGTCCTCAAAACCAATATACATCCTGCTATATCTCCCACATGGAAAGTGCCAGGAGGGAGAAGTGGCGATTATGTTATGTTTAGACTTTCTCGGAACTGCTTCAAATCAACTAGATATCTTTGTGCTGTAAATCTCCCAACAGCCAAACGCAAAAGCAGCAAACATCTCGCTGTATGTCCCACATCCAAAGTGCCAAGAGAGAGCTTGCTCTCCCTGTCTTTGAGTACTGTTTTCGCTGTCCCGGTTACCTCTTTGCTAACATTCTCTTCAGCGCTGCAGGGAAACCAGGAACCACGTGGAGAAGGCACCCACACTGAAAGTGCCTGGAGGGAACATTGGGGCTTCTTCTCAGTGTCTCTGACATAGGGTTTCACTGTCCCGGGAAAGTCTCTGCTAACACCCTGCAGAGCGCTGTGCCCAATCTACAGAAACGTCTTGCGGTATCTCCTACAGGGAAAGTGCCAGGAGGGAACTGTCCATCTTGTTCTCAGTGTCTCTGAGAATTGCTCTGATTATCCCTGTGACCTCTTTGCTAAGACTCTCCAGAGAGCCGTCCTCAAAACCAACACACATCTTGACATATCTCCCACATTGATCGCAGTGTCTCCAGGAACGGCATTCAAGGAGCCAGGAACTTTTCTCCCTACACTGTCCATTGAGTTGTCCTCAAAACCAATATACATCCTGCTATATCTCCCACATGGAAAGTGCCAGGAGGGAGAAGTGGCGATTATGTTTAGACTTTCTCGGAACTGCTTCAAATCAACTAGATATCTTTGTGCTGTAAATCTCCCAACAGCCAAACGCAAAAGCAGCAAACATCTCGCTGTATGTCCCACATCCAAAGTGCCAAGAGAGAGCTTGCTCTCCCTCTCTTTGAGTACTGTTTTCGCTGTGCCGGTTACCTCTTTGCTAACATTCTCTTCAGCGCTGCAGGGAAACCAGGAACCACGTGGAGAAGGCACCCACACTGAAAGTGCCTGGAGGGAACATTGGGGCTTCTTCTCAGTGTCTCTGACATAGGGTTTCACTGTCCCGGGAAAGTCTCTGCTAACACCCTGCAGAGCGCTGTGCCCAATCTACAGAAACGTCTTGCGGTATCTCCTACAGGGAAAGTGCCAGGAGGGAACTGTCCCATCTTGTTCTCAGTGTCTCTGAGAATTGCTCTGATTATCCCTGTGACCTCTTTGCTAAGACTCTCCAGAGAGCCGTCCTCAAAACCAACACACATCTTGACATATCTCCCACATTGATCGCAGTGTCTCCAGGAACGGCATTCAAGGAGCCAGGAACTTTTCTCCCTACACTGTCCATTGAGTTGTCCTCAAAACCAATATACATCCTGCTATATCTCCCACATGGAAAGTGCCAGGAGGGAGAAGTGGCGATTATGTTTAGACTTTCTCGGAACTGCTTCAAATCAACTAGATATCTTTGTGCTGTAAATCTCCCAACAGCCAAACGCAAAAGCAGCAAACATCTCGCTGTATGTCCCACATCCAAAGTGCCAAGAGAGAGCTTGCTCTCCCTCTCTTTGAGTACTGTTTTTCGCTGTGCCGGTTACCTCTTTGCTAACATTCTCTTCAGCGCTGCAGGGAAACCAGGAACCACGTGGAGAAGGCACCCACACTGAAAGTGCCTGGAGGGAACATTGGGGCTTCTTCTCAGTGTCTCTGACATAGGGTTTCACTGTCCCGGGAAAGTCTCTGCTAACACCCTGCAGAGCGCTGTGCCCAATCTACAGAAACGTCTTGCGGTATCTCCTACAGGGAAAGTGCCAGGAGGGAACTGTCCATCTTGTTCTCAGTGTCTCTGAGAATTGCTCTGATTATCCCTGTGACCTCTTTGCTAAGACTCTCCAGAGAGCCGTCCTCAAAACCAACACACACATCTTGACATATCTCCCTCATTGATCGCAGTGTCTCCAGGAACGGCATTCAAGGAGCCAGGAACTTTTCTCCCTACACTGTCCATTGAGTTGTCCTCAAAACCAATATACATCCTGCTATATCTCCCACATGGAAAGTGCCAGGAGGGAGAAGTGGCGATTATGTTTAGACTTTCTCGGAACTGCTTCAAATCAACTAGATATCTTTGTGCTGTAAATCTCCCAACAGCCAAACGCAAAAAGCAGCAAACATCTCGCTGTATGTCCCACATCCAAAGTGCCAAGAGAGAGCTTGCTCTCCCTGTCTTTGAGTACTGTTTTCGCTGTCCCGGTTACCTCTTTGCTAACATTCTCTTCAGCGCTGCAGGGAAACCAGGAACCACGTGGAGAAGGCACCCACACTGAAAGTGCCTGGAGGGAACATTGGGGCTTCTTCTCAGTGTCTCTGACATAGGGTTTCACTGTCCCGGGAAAGTCTCTGCTAACACCCTGCAGAGCGCTGTGCCCAATCTACAGAAACGTCTTGCGGTATCTCCTACAGGGAAAGTGCCAGGAGGGAACTGTCCATCTTGTTCTCAGTGTCTCTGAGAATTGCTCTGATTATCCCTGTGACCTCTTTGCTAAGACTCTCCAGAGAGCCGTCCTCAAAACCAACACACATCTTGACATATCTCCCACATTGATCGCAGTGTCTCCAGGAACGGCATTCAAGGAGCCAGGAACTTTTCTCCCTACACTGTCCATTGAGTTGTCCTCAAAACCAATATACATCCTGCTATATCTCCCACATGGAAACGTGCCAGGAGGGAGAAGTGGCGATTATGTTTAGACTTTCTCGGAACTGCTTCAAATCAACTAGATATCTTTGTGCTGTAAATCTCCCAACAGCCAAACGCAAAAGCAGCAAACATCTCGCTGTATGTCCCACATCCAAAGTGCCAAGAGAGAGCTTGCTCTCCCTCTCTTTGAGTACTGTTTTCGCTGTGGCCGGTTACCTCTTTGCTAACATTCTCTTCAGCGCTGCAGGGAAACCAGGAACCACGTGGAGAAGGCACCCACACTGAAAGTGCCTGGAGGGAACATTGGGGCTTCTTCTCAGTGTCTCTGACATAGGGTTTCACTGTCCCGGGAAAGTCTCTGCTAACACCCTGCAGAGCGCTGTGCCCAAATCTACAGAAACGTCTTGCGGTATCTCCTACAGGGAAAGTGCCAGGAGGGAACTGTCCATCTTGTTCTCAGTGTCTCTGAGAATTGCTCTGATTATCCCTGTGACCTCTTTGCTAAGACTCTCGAGCCGTCCTCAAAACCAACACACATCTTGACATATCTCCCACATTGATCGCAGTGTCTCCAGGAACGGCATTCAAGGAGCCAGGAACTTTTCTCCCTACACTGTCCATTGAGTTGTCCTCAAAACCAATATACATCCTGCTATATCTCCCACATGGAAAGTGCCAGGAGGGAGAAGTGGCGATTATGTTTAGACTTTCTCGGAACTGCTTCAAATCAACTAGATATCTTTGTGCTGTAAATCTCCCAACAGCCAAACGCAAAAGCAGCAAACATCTCGCTGTATGTCCCACATCCAAAGTGCCAAGAGAGAGCTTGCTCTCCCTCTCTTTGAGTACTGTTTTCGCTGTCCCGGTTACCTCTTTGCTAACATTCTCTTCAGCGCTGCAGGGAAACCAGGAACCACGTGGAGAAGGCACCCACACTGAAAGTGCCTGGAGGGAACATTGGGGCTTCTTCTCAGTGTCTCTGACATAGGGTTTCACTGTCCCGGGAAAGTCTCTGCTAACACCCTGCAGAGCGCTGTGCCCAATCTACAGAAACGTCTTGCGGTATCTCCTACAGGGAAAGTGCCAGGAGGGAACTGTCCATCTTGTTCTCAGTGTCTCTGAGAATTGCTCTGATTATCCCTGTGACCTCTTTGCTAAGACTCTCCAGAGAGCCGTCCTCAAAACCAACACACATCTTGACATATCTCCCACATTGATCGCAGTGTCTCCAGGAACGGCATTCAAGGAGCCAGGAACTTTTCTCCCTACACTGTCCATTGAGTTGTCCTCAAAACCAATATACATCCTGCTATATCTCCCACATGGAAAGTGCCAGGAGGGAGAAGTGGCGATTATGTTTAGACTTTCTCGGAACTGCTTCAAATCAACTAGATATCTTTGTGCTGTAAATCTCCCAACAGCCAAACGCAAAAGCAGCAAACATCTCGCTGTATGTCCCACATCCAAAGTGCCAAGAGAGAGCTTGCTCTCCCTCTCTTTGAGTACTGTTTTCGCTGTGCCGGTTACCTCTTTGCTAACATTCTCTTCAGCGCTGCAGGGAAACCAGGAACCACGTGGAGAAGGCACCCACACTGAAAGTGCCTGGAGGGAACATTGGGGCTTCTTCTCAGTGTCTCTGACATAGGGTTTCACTGTCCCGGGAAAGTCTCTGCTAACACCCTGCAGAGCGCTGTGCCCAATCTACAGAAACGTCTTGCGGTATCTCCTACAGGGAAAGTGCCAGGAGGGAACTGTCCATCTTGTTCTCAGTGTCTCTGAGAATTGCTCTGATTATCCCTGTGACCTCTTTGCTAAGACTCTCCAGAGAGCCGTCCTCAAAACCAACACACATCTTGACATATCTCCCACATTGATCGCAGTGTCTCCAGGAACGGCATTCAAGGAGCCAGGAACTTTTCTCCCTACACTGTCCATTGAGTTGTCCTCAAAACCAATATACATCCTGCTATATCTCCCACATGGAAAGTGCCAGGAGGGAGAAGTGGCGATTATGTTTAGACTTTCTCGGAACTGCTTCAAATCAACTAGATATCTTTGTGCTGTAAATCTCCCAACAGCCAAACGCAAAAGCAGCAAACATCTCGCTGTATGTCCCACATCCAAAGTGCCAAGAGAGAGCTTGCTCTCCCTGTCTTTGAGTACTGTTTTCGCTGTGCCGGTTACCTCTTTGCTAACATTCTCTTCAGCGCTGCAGGGAAACCAGGAACCACGTGGAGAAGGCACCCACACTGAAAGTGCCTGGAGGGAACATTGGGGCTTCTTCTCAGTGTCTCTGACATAGGGTTTCACTGTCCCGGGAAAGTCTCTGCTAACACCCTGCAGAGCGCTGTGCCCAATCTACAGAAACGTCTTGCGGTATCTCCTACAGGGAAAGTGCCAGGAGGGAACTGTCCATCTTGTTCTCAGTGTCTCTGAGAATTGCTCTGATTATCCCTGTGACCTCTTTGCTAAGACTCTCCAGAGAGCCGTCCTCAAAACCAACACACATCTTGACATATCTCCCTCATTGATCGCAGTGTCTCCAGGAACGGCATTCAAGGAGCCAGGAACTTTTCTCCCTACACTGTCCATTGAGTTGTCCTCAAAACCAATATACATCCTGCTATATCTCCCACATGGAAAGTGCCAGGAGGGAGAAGTGGCGATTATGTTTAGACTTTCTCGGAACTGCTTCAAATCAACTAGATATCTTTGTGCTGTAAATCTCCCAACAGCCAAACGCAAAAGCAGCAAACATCTCGCTGTATGTCCCACATCCAAAGTGCCAAGAGAGAGCTTGCTCTCCCTGTCTTTGAGTACTGTTTTCACTGTCCCGGTTACCTCTTTGCTAACATTCTCTTCAGCGCTGCAGGGAAACCAGGAACCACGTGGAGAAGGCACCCACACTGAAAGTGCCTGGAGGGAACATTGGGGCTTCTTCTCAGTGTCTCTGACATAGGGTTTCACTGTCCCGGGAAAGTCTCTGCTAACACCCTGCAGAGCGCTGTGCCCAATCTACAGAAACGTCTTGCGGTATCTCCTACAGGGAAAGTGCCAGGAGGGAACTGTCCATCTTGTTCTCAGTGTCTCTGAGAATTGCTCTGATTATCCCTGTGACCTCTTTGCTAAGACTCTCCAGAGAGCCGTCCTCAAAACCAACACACATCTTGACATATCTCCCACATTGATCGCAGTGTCTCCAGGAACGGCATTCAAGGAGCCAGGAACTTTTCTCCCTACACTGTCCATTGAGTTGTCCTCAAAACCAATATACATCCTGCTATATCTCCCACATGGAAAGTGCCAGGAGGGAGAAGTGGCGATTATGTTTAGACTTTCTCGGAACTGCTTCAAATCAACTAGATATCTTTGTGCTGTAAATCTCCCAACAGCCAAACGCAAAAGCAGCAAACATCTCGCTGTATGTCCCACATCCAAAGTGCCAAGAGAGAGCTTGCTCTCCCTCTCTTTGAGTACTGTTTTCGCTGTGCCGGTTACCTCTTTGCTAACATTCTCTTCAGCGCTGCAGGGAAACCAGGAACCACGTGGAGAAGGCACCCACACTGAAAGTGCCTGGAGGGAACATTGGGGCTTCTTCTCAGTGTCTCTGACATAGGGTTTCACTGTCCCGGGAAAGTCTCTGCTAACACCCTGCAGAGCGCTGTGCCCAATCTACAGAAACGTCTTGCGGTATCTCCTACAGGGAAAGTGCCAGGAGGGAACTGTCCATCTTGTTCTCAGTGTCTCTGAGAATTGCTCTGATTATCCCTGTGACCTCTTTGCTAAGACTCTCCAGAGAGCCGTCCTCAAAACCAACACACATCTTGACATATCTCCCACATTGATCGCAGTGTCTCCAGGAACGGCATTCAAGGAGCCAGGAACTTTTCTCCCTACACTGTCCATTGAGTTGTCCTCAAAACCAATATACATCCTGCTATATCTCCCACATGGAAAGTGCCAGGAGGGAGAAGTGGCGATTATGTTTAGACTTTCTCGGAACTGCTTCAAATCAACTAGATATCTTTGTGCTGTAAATCTCCCAACAGCCAAACGCAAAAGCAGCAAACATCTCGCTGTATGTCCCACATCCAAAGTGCCAAGAGAGAGCTTGCTCTCCCTGTCTTTGAGTACTGTTTTCGCTGTGCCGGTTACCTCTTTGCTAACATTCTCTTCAGCGCTGCAGGGAAACCAGGAACCACGTGGAGAAGGCACCCACACTGAAAGTGCCTGGAGGGAACATTGGGGCTTCTTCTCAGTGTCTCTGACATAGGGTTTCACTGTCCCGGGAAAGTCTCTGCTAACACCCTGCAGAGCGCTGTGCCCAATCTACAGAAACGTCTTGCGGTATCTCCTACAGGGAAAGTGCCAGGAGGGAACTGTCCATCTTGTTCTCAGTGTCTCTGAGAATTGCTCTGATTATCCCTGTGACCTCTTTGCTAAGACTCTCCAGAGAGCCGTCCTCAAAACCAACACACATCTTGACATATCTCCCTCATTGATCGCAGTGTCTCCAGGAACGGCATTCAAGGAGCCAGGAACTTTTCTCCCTACACTGTCCATTGAGTTGTCCTCAAAACCAATATACATCCTGCTATATCTCCCACATGGAAAGTGCCAGGAGGGAGAAGTGGCGATTATGTTTAGACTTTCTCGGAACTGCTTCAAATCAACTAGATATCTTTGTGCTGTAAATCTCCCAACAGCCAAACGCAAAAGCAGCAAACATCTCGCTGTATGTCCCACATCCAAAGTGCCAAGAGAGAGCTTGCTCTCCCTGTCTTTGAGTACTGTTTTCACTGTCCCGGTTACCTCTTTGCTAACATTCTCTTCAGCGCTGCAGGGAAACCAGGAACCACGTGGAGAAGGCACCCACACTGAAAGTGCCTGGAGGGAACATTGGGGCTTCTTCTCAGTGTCTCTGACATAGGGTTTCACTGTCCCGGGAAAGTCTCTGCTAACACCCTGCAGAGCGCTGTGCCCAATCTACAGAAACGTCTTGCGGTATCTCCTACAGGGAAAGTGCCAGGAGGGAACTGTCCATCTTGTTCTCAGTGTCTCTGAGAATTGCTCTGATTATCCCTGTGACCTCTTTGCTAAGACTCTCCAGAGAGCCGTCCTCAAAACCAACACACATCTTGACATATCTCCCACATTGATCGCAGTGTCTCCAGGAACGGCATTCAAGGAGCCAGGAACTTTTCTCCCTACACTGTCCATTGAGTTGTCCTCAAAACCAATATACATCCTGCTATATCTCCCACATGGAAAGTGCCAGGAGGGAGAAGTGGCGATTATGTTTAGACTTTCTCGGAACTGCTTCAAATCAACTAGATATCTTTGTGCTGTAAATCTCCCAACAGCCAAACGCAAAAGCAGCAAACATCTCGCTGTATGTCCCACATCCAAAGTGCCAAGAGAGAGCTTGCTCTCCCTCTCTTTGAGTACTGTTTTCGCTGTGCCGGTTACCTCTTTGCTAACATTCTCTTCAGCGCTGCAGGGAAACCAGGAACCACGTGGAGAAGGCACCCACACTGAAAGTGCCTGGAGGGAACATTGGGGCTTCTTCTCAGTGTCTCTGACATAGGGTTTCACTGTCCCGGGAAAGTCTCTGCTAACACCCTGCAGAGCGCTGTGCCCAATCTACAGAAACGTCTTGCGGTATCTCCTACAGGGAAAGTGCCAGGAGGGAACTGTCCATCTTGTTCTCAGTGTCTCTGAGAATTGCTCTGATTATCCCTGTGACCTCTTTGCTAAGACTCTCCAGAGAGCCGTCCTCAAAACCAACACACATCTTGACATATCTCCCACATTGATCGCAGTGTCTCCAGGAACGGCATTCAAGGAGCCAGGAACTTTTCTCCCTACACTGTCCATTGAGTTGTCCTCAAAACCAATATACATCCTGCTATATCTCCCACATGGAAAGTGCCAGGAGGGAGAAGTGGCGATTATGTTTAGACTTTCTCGGAACTGCTTCAAATCAACTAGATATCTTTGTGCTGTAAATCTCCCAACAGCCAAACGCAAAAGCAGCAAACATCTCGCTGTATGTCCCACATCCAAAGTGCCAAGAGAGAGCTTGCTCTCCCTGTCTTTGAGTACTGTTTTCACTGTCCCGGTTACCTCTTTGCTAACATTCTCTTCAGCGCTGCAGGGAAACCAGGAACCACGTGGAGAAGGCACCCACACTGAAAGTGCCTGGAGGGAACATTGGGGCTTCTTCTCAGTGTCTCTGACATAGGGTTTCACTGTCCCGGGAAAGTCTCTGCTAACACCCTGCAGAGCGCTGTGCCCAATCTACAGAAACGTCTTGCGGTATCTCCTACAGGGAAAGTGCCAAGGAGGGAACTGTCCATCTTGTTCTCAGTGTCTCTGAGAATTGCTCTGATTATCCCTGTGACCTCTTTGCTAAGACTCTCCAGAGAGCCGTCCTCAAAACCAACACACATCTTGACATATCTCCCACATTGATCGCAGTGTCTCCAGGAACGGCATTCAAGGAGCCAGGAACTTTTCTCCCTACACTGTCCATTGAGTTGTCCTCAAAACCAATATACATCCTGCTATATCTCCCACATGGAAAGTGCCAGGAGGGAGAAGTGGCGATTATGTTTAGACTTTCTCGGAACTGCTTCAAATCAACTAGATATCTTTGTGCTGTAAATCTCCCAACAGCCAAACGCAAAAGCAGCAAACATCTCGCTGTATGTCCCACATCCAAAGTGCCAAGAGAGAGCTTGCTCTCCCTGTCTTTGAGTACTGTTTTCGCTGTGCCGGTTACCTCTTTGCTAACATTCTCTTCAGCGCTGCAGGGAAACCAGGAACCACGTGGAGAAGGCACCCACACTGAAAGTGCCTGGAGGGAACATTGGGGCTTCTTCTCAGTGTCTCTGACATAGGGTTTCACTGTCCCGGGAAAGTCTCTGCTAACACCCTGCAGAGCGCTGTGCCCAATCTACAGAAACGTCTTGCGGTATCTCCTACAGGGAAAGTGCCAGGAGGGAACTGTCCATCTTGTTCTCAGTGTCTCTGAGAATTGCTCTGATTATCCCTGTGACCTCTTTGCTAAGACTCTCCAGAGAGCCGTCCTCAAAACAAACACACATCTTGACATATCTCCCACATTGATCGCAGTGTCTCCAGGAACGGCATTCAAGGAGCCAGGAACTTTTCTCCCTACACTGTCCATTGAGTTGTCCTCAAAACCAATATACATCCTGCTATATCTCCCACATGGAAAGTGCCAGGAGGGAGA
>NW_026961266.1:0-143000 GCF_963924245.1 Chroicocephalus ridibundus
GGGAAAGGGACCAATCCCCAGATATATGGCCATTTTTGGGCTTGGCGCGGCGCCATGTGGGAAAGGGTGGTTTTGAGGCTGAAGGCAGCAGGAAAGCCTGCAGCCCCCAGGTGTGTGGGGCTACGCAAGTGGTTCCCAAAGAGCTTTAGAACAAGGCATATTTTTCCCTGCTGGCTCTTTGGGCGTGGGACCAGTCTCCAGACATATGGCCATTTTTGGGCCTGGCGTGACGCCATGAGGGAAAGGGTGGTTTTGAGGCTGAAGGCAGCAGGAAAGCCTGCAGCCCCCAGGTGTGTGGGGCTACGCAAGCGGTTCCCAAAGAGCTTTAGAACAAGGCATAGTTTTCCCTTCTGGCTCTTTGGGCGTGGGACCAATCTCCATACATATGGCCATTTTTGTGCCTGGCGTGACGCCATGTGGGAAAGGGTGGTTTTGAGGCTGAAGGCAGCAGGAAAGCCTGCAGCCCCCAGGTCTGTGGGGCCACGCAAGCGGTTCCCAAAGAGCTTTAGAACAAGGCATAGTTTTCCCTGCTGTCTCTTTGGGAAAGGGACCAATCTCCAGACATATGGCCATTTTTGTGCCTGGAGCGACGCCAAGTGAGAAAGGGTTGTTTTGAGGCTGAAGGCAGCAGGAAAGCCTGCAGCCCCCAGGTGTGTGGGGCTACGCAAGCAGTTCCCAAAGAGCTTTAGAACAAGGCATAGTTTTCCCTGCTGGCTCTTTGGGCGTGGGACCAGTCTCCAGACATATGGCCATTTTTGGGCCTGGAGCGGCACCAAGTGGGAAAGGGTGGTTTTGAGGCTGAAGGCAGCAGGAAAGCCTGCGGCCCCCAGGTGTGTGGGGCCACGCAAGCGGTTCCCAAAGAGCTTTAGAAGAATGCATCGTTTTCCCTGCTGGCTCTTTGGGAAAGGGACCAGTCTCCAGACATATGGCCATTTTTCTGCCTGGCACGGGGCCGAGTGGGAAAGCGTGCTTTTGAGGCTGAAGAGAGCAGGAAAGCCTGCAGCCCCCAGGTCTGTGGGGCTACGCAAGCCGTTCCCAAAGAGCTTTAGAACAAGGCATAGTTTTCCCTGCTGGCTCTTTGGGCGTGGGACCAACCTCCAGCCATATGGCCATTTTTGTGCCTGGCGCGGGGCCATGTGGGAAAGGGTGGTTTTGAGGCTGAAGGCAGCAGGAAAGCCTGCAGCCCCCAGGTGTGTGGGGCTACGCAAGCGGTTCCCAAAGAGCTTTAGAACAAGGCATAGTTTTCCCTGCTGGCTCTTTGGGCGTGGGACCAATCTCCAGACATATGGCCATTTTTGGGCCTGGCGCGGCGCCAAGTGGGAAAGGGTGGTTTTGAGGCTGAAGGCTGCAGGAAAGCCTGCAGCCCCCAGGTGTGTGGGGCTACGCAAGCGGTTTCCAAAGAGCTTTAGAACAAGGCATAGTTTTCCCTGCTGGCTCTTTGGGCGTGGGACCAACCTCCAGACATATGGCCATTTTTGTGCCTGGCGTGACGCCAAGTGGGAAAGGGTGGTTTTGAGGCTGAAGGCAGCAGGAAAGCCTGCAGCCCCCAGGTGTGTGGGGCTACGCAAGCGGTTCCCAAAGAGCTTTAGAACAAGGCATAGTTTTCCCTGCTGGCTCTTTGGGAAAGGGACCAATCCCCAGATATATGGCCATTTTTGGGCTTGGCGCGGCGCCATGTGGGAAAGGGTGGTTTTGAGGCTGAAGGCAGCAGGAAAGCCTGCAGCCCCCAGGTGTGTGGGGCTACGCAAGTGGTTCCCAAAGAGCTTTAGAACAAGGCATATTTTTCCCTGCTGGCTCTTTGGGCGTGGGACCAGTCTCCAGACATATGGCCATTTTTGGGCCTGGCGTGACGCCATGAGGGAAAGGGTGGTTTTGAGGCTGAAGGCAGCAGGAAAGCCTGCAGCCCCCAGGTGTGTGGGGCTACGCAAGCGGTTCCCAAAGAGCTTTAGAACAAGGCATAGTTTTCCCTTCTGGCTCTTTGGGCGTGGGACCAATCTCCATACATATGGCCATTTTTGTGCCTGGCGTGACGCCATGTGGGAAAGGGTGGTTTTGAGGCTGAAGGCAGCAGGAAAGCCTGCAGCCCCCAGGTCTGTGGGGCCACGCAAGCGGTTCCCAAAGAGCTTTAGAACAAGGCATAGTTTTCCCTGCTGTCTCTTTGGGAAAGGGACCAATCTCCAGACATATGGCCATTTTTGTGCCTGGAGCGACGCCAAGTGAGAAAGGGTTGTTTTGAGGCTGAAGGCAGCAGGAAAGCCTGCAGCCCCCAGGTGTGTGGGGCTACGCAAGCAGTTCCCAAAGAGCTTTAGAACAAGGCATAGTTTTCCCTGCTGGCTCTTTGGGCGTGGGACCAGTCTCCAGACATATGGCCATTTTTGGGCCTGGAGCGGCACCAAGTGGGAAAGGGTGGTTTTGAGGCTGAAGGCAGCAGGAAAGCCTGCGGCCCCCAGGTGTGTGGGGCCACGCAAGCGGTTCCCAAAGAGCTTTAGAAGAATGCATCGTTTTCCCTGCTGGCTCTTTGGGAAAGGGACCAGTCTCCAGACATATGGCCATTTTTCTGCCTGGCACGGGGCCGAGTGGGAAAGCGTGCTTTTGAGGCTGAAGAGAGCAGGAAAGCCTGCAGCCCCCAGGTCTGTGGGGCTACGCAAGCCGTTCCCAAAGAGCTTTAGAACAAGGCATAGTTTTCCCTGCTGGCTCTTTGGGCGTGGGACCAACCTCCAGCCATATGGCCATTTTTGTGCCTGGCGCGGGGCCATGTGGGAAAGGGTGGTTTTGAGGCTGAAGGCAGCAGGAAAGCCTGCAGCCCCCAGGTGTGTGGGGCTACGCAAGCGGTTCCCAAAGAGCTTTAGAACAAGGCATAGTTTTCCCTGCTGGCTCTTTGGGCGTGGGACCAATCTCCAGACATATGGCCATTTTTGGGCCTGGCGCGGCGCCAAGTGGGAAAGGGTGGTTTTGAGGCTGAAGGCTGCAGGAAAGCCTGCAGCCCCCAGGTGTGTGGGGCTACGCAAGAGGTTCCCAAAGAGCTTTAGAACAAGGCATCGTTTTCCCTGCTGGCTCTTTGGGCGTGGGACCAATCTCCAGATATATGGCCATTTTTGGGCTTGGCGCGGCGCCATGTGGGAAAGGGTGGTTTTGAGGCTGAAGGCAGCAGGAAAGCCTGCAGCCCCCAGGAGTTTGGGGCTACGCAAGCGGTTCCCAAAGAGCTTTAGAACAAGGCATAGTTTTCCCTGCTGGCTCTTTGGGAAAGGGACCAATTTCCAGACATATGGCCATTTTTGTGCCTGGAGCGACGCCAAGTGAGAAAGGGTTGTTTTGAGGCTGAAGGCAGCAGGAAAGCCTGCAGCCCCCAGGTGTGTGGGGCTACGCAAGCGGTTCCCAAAGAGCTTTAGAACAAGGCATAGTTTTCCCTGCTGGCTCTTTGGGCGTGGGACCAGTCTCCAGACATATGGCCATTTTTGGGCCTGGCGTGACGCCATGTGGGAAAGGGTGGTTTTGAGGCTGAAGGCAGCAGGAAAGCCTGCAGCCCCCAGGTGTGTGGGGCTACGCAAGAGGTTCCCAAAGAGCTTTAGAACAAGGCATCGTTTTCCCTGCTGGCTCTTTGGGCGTGGGACCAATCTCCAGATATATGGCCATTTTTGGGCTTGGCGCGGCGCCATGTGGGAAAGGGTGGTTTTGAGGCTGAAGGCAGCAGGAAAGCCTGCAGCCCCCAGGAGTTTGGGGCTACGCAAGCGGTTCCCAAAGAGCTTTAGAACAAGGCATAGTTTTCCCTGCTGGCTCTTTGGGAAAGGGACCAATTTCCAGACATATGGCCATTTTTGTGCCTGGAGCGACGCCAAGTGAGAAAGGGTTGTTTTGAGGCTGAAGGCAGCAGGAAAGCCTGCAGCCCCCAGGTGTGTGGGGCTACGCAAGCGGTTCCCAAAGAGCTTTAGAACAAGGCATAGTTTTCCCTGCTGGCTCTTTGGGCGTGGGACCAGTCTCCAGACATATGGCCATTTTTGGGCCTGGCGTGACGCCATGTGGGAAAGGGTGGTTTTGAGGCTGAAGGCAGCAGGAAAGCCTGCAGCCCCCAGGTGTGTGGGGCTACGCAAGCGGTTCCCAAAGAGCTTTAGAACAAGGCATAGTTTTCCCTGCTGGCTCTTTGGGAAAGGGACCAGTCTCCAGACATATGGCCATTTTTCTGCCTGGCACGGGGCCGAGTGGGAAAGCGTGCTTTTGAGGCTGAAGAGAGCAGGAAAGCCTGCAGCCCCCAGGTGTGTGGGGCTACGCAAGCGGTTCCCAAAGAGCTTTAGAACAAGGCATAGTTTTCCCTGCTGGCTCTTTGGGCGTGGGACCAGTCTCCAGACATATGGCCATTTTTGTGCCTGGCGTGACGCCATGTGGGAAAGGGTGGTTTTGAGGCTGAAGGCAGCAGGAAAGCCTGCAGCCCCCAGATGTGTGGGGCTACGCAAGCGGTTCCCAAAGAGCTTTAGAACAAGGCATAGTTTTCCCTGCTGGCTCTTTGGGCGTGGGACCAGTCTCCAGACATATGGCCATTTTTGGGCCTGGCGCGGCGCCAAGTGGGAAAGGGTGGTTTTGAGGCTGAAGGCAGCAGGAAAGCCTGCAGCCCCCAGGTGTGTGGGGCTACGCAAGCGGTTCCCAAAGAGATTTAGAACAAGGCATAGTTTTCCCTGCTGGCTCTTTGGGCGTGGGACCAGTCTCCAGACATATGGCCATTTTTGGGCCTGGAGCGGCACCAAGTGGGAAAGGGTGGTTTTGAGGCTGAAGGCAGCAGGAAAGCCTGCAGCCCCCAGGAGTTTGGGGCTACGCAAGTGGTTCCCAAAGAGCTTTAGAACAAGGCATAGTTTTCCCTGCTGGCTCTTTGGGCGTGGGACCAGTCTCCAGACATATGGCCATTTTTGGGCCTGGCGTGACGCCATGAGGGAAAGGGTGGTTTTGAGGCTGAAGGCAGCAGGAAAGCCTGCAGCCCCCAGGTGTGTGGGGCTACGCAAGCGGTTCCCAAAGAGCTTTAGAACAAGGCATAGTTTTCCCTGCTGGCTCTTTGGGCGTGGGACCAATCTCCAGACATATGGTCATTTTTGTGCCTGGCGTGACGCCATGTGGGAAAGGGTGGTTTTGAGGCTGAAGGCAGCAGGAAAGCCTGCAGCCCCCAGGTCTGTGGGGCCACGCAAGCGGTTCCCAAAGAGCTTTAGAACAAGGCATAGTTTTCCCTGCTGGCTCTTTGGGAAAGGGACCAATCTCCAGACATATGGCCATTTTTGTGCCTGGAGCGACGCCAAGTGAGAAAGGGTTGTTTTGAGGCTGAAGGCAGCAGGAAAGCCTGCAGCCCCCAGGTGTGTGGGGCTACGCAAGCAGTTCCCAAAGAGCTTTAGAACAAGGCATAGTTTTCCCTGCTGGCTCTTTGGGCGTGGGACCAGTCTCCAGACATATGGCCATTTTTGGGCCTGGAGCGGCACCAAGTGGGAAAGGGTGGTTTTGAGGCTGAAGGCAGCAGGAAAGCCTGCAGCCCCCAGGTGTGTGGGGCCACGCAAGCGGTTCCCAAAGAGCTTTAGAACAAGGCATCGTTTTCCCTGCTGGCTCTTTGGGCGTGGGACCAGTCTCCAGACATATGGCCATTTTTCTGCCTGGCACGGGGCCGAGTGGGAAAGCGTGCTTTTGAGGCTGAAGAGAGCAGGAAAGCCTGCAGCCCCCAGGTCTGTGGGGCTACGCAAGCAGTTCCCAAAGAGCTTTAGAACAAGGCATAGTTTTCCCTGCTGGCTCTTTGGGCGTGGGACAAACCTCCAGACATATGGCCATTTTTCTGCCTGGCGTGACGCCATGAGGGAAAGGGTGGTTTTGAGGCTGAAGGCAGCAGGAAAGCCTGCAGCCCCCAGGTGTGTGGGGCTACGCAAGCGGTTCCCAAAGAGCTTTAGAACAAGGCATAGTTTTCCCTGCTGGCTCTTTGGGCGTGGGACCAATCTCCAGACATATGGCCATTTTTGGGCCTGGCGCGGCGCCAAGTGGGAAAGGGTGGTTTTGAGGCTGAAGGCTGCAGGAAAGCCTGCAGCCCCCAGGTGTGTGGGGCTACGCAAGCGGTTCCCAAAGAGCTTTAGAACAAGGCATCGTTTTCCCTGCTGGCTCTTTGGGCGTGGGACCAGTCTCCAGACATATGGCCATTTTTGGGCTTGGCGCGGCGCCATGTGGGAAAGGGTGGTTTTGAGGCTGAAGGCAGCAGGAAAGCCTGCAGCCCCCAGGAGTTTGGGGCTACGCAAGCGGTTCCCAAAGAGCTTTAGAACAAGGCATAGTTTTCCCTGCTGGCTCTTTGGGAAAGGGACCAATCTCCAGACATATGGCCATTTTTGTGCCTGGAGCGACGCCAAGTGAGAAAGGGTTGTTTTGAGGCTGAAGGCAGGAGGAAAGCCTGCAGCCCCCAGGTGTGTGGGGCTACGCAAGCGGTTCCCAGAGAGCTTTAGAACAAGGCATAGTTTTCCCTGCTGGCTCTTTGGGCGTGGGACCAGTCTCCAGCCATATGGCCATTTTTGGGCCTGGCGTGACGCCATGTGGGAAAGGGTGGTTTTGAGGCTGAAGGCAGCAGGAAAGCCTGCAGCCCCCAGGTGTGTGGGGCTACGCAAGCGGTTCCCAAAGAGCTTTAGAACAAGGCATAGTTTTCCCTGCTGGCTCTTTGGGAAAGGGACCAGTCTCCAGACATATGGCCATTTTTCTGCCTGGCACGGGGCCGAGTGGGAAAGCGTGCTTTTGAGGCTGAAGAGAGCAGGAAAGCCTGCAGCCCCCAGGTCTGTGGGGCTACGCAAGCCGTTCCCAAAGAGCTTTAGAACAAGGCATAGTTTTCCCTGATGGCTCTTTGGGCGTGGGACCAACCTCCAGCCATATGGCCATTTTTGTGCCTGGCGTGACGCCATGAGGGAAAGGGTGGTTTTGAGGCTGAAGGCAGCAGGAAAGCCTGCAGCCCCCAGGTGTGTGGGGCTACGCAAGAGGTTCCCAAAGAGCTTTAGAACAAGGCATAGTTTTCCCTGCTGGCTCTTTGGGAAAGGGACCAGTCTCCATACATATGGCCATTTTTGTGCCTGGCGCGGCGCCAAGTGGGAAAGGGTGATTTTGAGGCTGAAGGCAGCAGGAAAGCCTGCAGCCCCCAGGTGTGTGGGGCTACGCAAGCAGTTCCCAAAGAGCTTTAGAACAAGGCATAGTTTTCCCTGCTGGCTCTTTGGGCGTGGGACCAATCTCCAGAAATATGGCCATATTTGTGCCTGGAGCGACGCCAAGTGAGAAAGGGTTTTTTTGAGGCTGAAGGCAGCAGGAAAGCCTGCATCCCCCAGGTGTGTGGGGCTACGCAAGCAGTTCCCAAAGAGCTTTAGAACAAGGCATAGTTTTCCCTGCTGGCTCTTTGGGCGTGGGACCAGTCTCCAGACATATGGCCATTTTTGTGCCTGGCGTGACGCCATGTGGGAAAGGGTGGTTTTGAGGCTGAAGGCAGCAGGAAAGCCTGCAGCCCCCAGGTGTGTGGGGCTACGCAAGCGGTTCCCAAAGAGCTTTAGAACAAGGCATAGTTTTCCCTGCTGGCTCTTTGGGAAAGGGACCAGTCTCCAGACATATGGCCATTTTTCTGCCTGGCACGGGGCCGAGTGGGAAAGCGTGCTTTTGAGGCTGAAGAGAGCAGGAAAGCCTGCAGCCCCCAGGTCTGTGGGGCTACGCAAGCCGTTCCCAAAGAGCTTTAGAACAAGGCATAGTTTTCCCTGATGGCTCTTTGGGCGTGGGACCAACCTCCAGCTATATGGCCATTTTTGGGCTTGGCGCGGCGCCATGTGGGAAAGGGTAGTTTTGAGGCTGAAGGCAGCAGGAAAGCCTGCAGCCCCCAGGTGTGTGGGGCTACGCAAGCGGTTCCCAAAGAGCTTTAGAACAAGGCATAGTTTTCCCTGCTGGCTTTTTTGGAAAGGGACCAGTCTCCAGACATATGGCCATTTTTGGGCCTGGCGCGGCGCCACGTGGGAAAGGGTGGTTATGAGGCTGAAGGCAGCAGGAAAGCCTGCAGCCCCCAGGTGTGTGGGGCTACGCAAGCGGTTCCCAAAGACCTTTAGAACAAGGCATAGTTTTCCCTGATGGCTCTTTGGGAAAGGGACCAGTCTCCAGACATATGGCCATTTTTCTGCCTGGCACGGGGCCCAGTGGGAAAGCGTGCTTTTGAGGCTGAAGAGAGCAGGAAAGCCTGCAGCCCCCAGGTGTGTGGGGCTACGCAAGCCGTTCCCAAAGAGCTTTAGAACAAGGCATAGTTTTCCCTGCTGGCTCTTTGGGCGTGGAACCAACCTCCAGCCATATGGCCATTTTTGTGCCTGGCGTGACGCCATGAGGGAAAGGGTGGTTTTGAGGCTGAAGAGAGCAGGAAAGCCTGCAGCCCCCAGGTGTGTGGGGCTACGCAAGCAGTTCCCAAAGAGCTTTAGAACAAGGCATCGTTTTCCCTGCTGGCTCTTTGGGCGTGGGACCAATCCCCAGATATATGGCCATTTTTGGGCTTGGCGCGGCGCCATGTGGGAAAGGGTGGTTTTGAGGCTGAAGGCAGCAGGAAAGCCTGCAGCCCCCAGGTGTGTGGGGCTACGCAAGTGGTTCCCAAAGAGCTTTAGAACAAGGCATATTTTTCCCTGCTGGCTCTTTGGGCGTGGGACCAGTCTCCAGACATATGGCCATTTTTGGGCCTGGCGTGACGCCATGAGGGAAAGGGTGGTTTTGAGGCTGAAGGCAGCAGGAAAGTCTGCAGCCCGCAGGTGTGTGGGGCTACGCAAGCGGTTCCCAAAGAGCTTTAGAACAAGGCATAGTTTTCCCTGCTGGCTCTTTGGGAAAGGGACCAGTCTCCAGACATATGGCCATTTTTGTGCCTGGCACGGGGCCAAGTGGGAAAGGGTGCTTTTGAGGCTGAAGGCAGCAGGAAAGCCTGCAGCCCCCAGGTGTGTGGGGCTACGCAAGCGGTTCCCAAAGAGCTTTAGAACAAGGCATAGTTTTCCCTGCTGGCTCTTTGGGCGTGGGACCAACCTCCAGACATATGGCCATTTTTGTGCCTGGCGTGACGCCATGTGGGAAAGGGTGGTTTTGAGGCTGAAGGCAGCAGGAAAGCCTGCAGCCCGCAGGTGTGTGGGGCTACGCAAGCGGTTCCCAAAGAGCTTTAGAACAAGGCATAGTTTTCCCTGCTGGCTCTTTGGGAAAGGGACCAACCTCCAGACATATGGCCATTTTTGGGCCTTGCGCGGCGCCAAGTGGGAAAGCGTGCTTTTGAGGCTGAAGAGAGCAGGAAAGCCTGCAGCCCCCAGGTGTGTGGGGCTACGCAAGCGGTTCCCAAAGAGCTTTAGAACAAGGCATAGTTTTCCCTGCTGGCTCTTTGGGAAAGGGACCAATCTCCAGACATATGGACATTTTTGTGCCTGGAGCGATGCCAAGTGAGAAAGGGTTGTTTTGAGGCTGAAGGCAGCAGGAAAGCCTGCAGCCCCCAGGTGTGTGGGGCTACGCAAGCGGTTCCCAAAGAGCTTTAGAACAAGGCATAGTTTTCCCTGCTGGCTCTTTGGGCGTGGGACCAGTCTCCAGACATATGGCCATTTTTGTGCCTGGCGTGACGCCATGTGGGAAAGGGTGGTTTTGAGGCTGAAGGCAGCAGGAAAGCCTGCAGCCCCCAGGTGTGTGGGGCTACGCAAGCGGTTCCCAAAGAGCTTTAGAACAAGGCATAGTTTTCCCTGCTGGCTCTTTGGGCGTGGGACCAGTCTCCAGACATATGGCCATTTTTCTGCCTGGCACGGGGCCAAGTGGGAAAGGGTGGTTTTGAGGCTGAAGGCAGCAGGAAAGCCTGCAGCCCCCAGGTGTGTGGGGCTACGCAAGCGGTTCCCAAAGAGCTTTAGAACAAGGCATAGTTTTCCCTGCTGGCTCTTTGGGCGTGGGACCAATCTCCAGACATATGGCCATTTTTGGGCCTGGCGCGGCGCCAAGTGCGAAAGGGTTCTTCTGAGGCTGAAGAGAGCAGGAAAGCCTGCAGCCCCCAGGTGTGTGGGGCTACGCAAGCGGTTTCCAAAGAGCTTTAGAACAAGGCATAGTTTTCCCTGCTGGCTCTTTGGGCGTGGGACCAACCTCCAGACATATGGCCATTTTTGTGCCTGGCGTGACGCCATGTGGGAAAGGGTGGTTTTGAGGCTGAAGGCAGCAGGAAAGCCTGCAGCCCGCAGGTGTGTGGGGCTACGCAAGCGGTTCCCAAAGAGCTTTAGAACAAGGCATAGTTTTCCCTGCTGGCTCTTTGGGAAAGGGACCAACCTCCAGACATATGGCCATTTTTGGGCCTTGCGCGGCGCCAAGTGGGAAAGCGTGCTTTTGAGGCTGAAGAGAGCAGGAAAGCCTGCAGCCCCCAGGTGTGTGGGGCTACGCAAGCGGTTCCCAAAGAGCTTTAGAACAAGGCATAGTTTTCCCTGCTGGCTCTTTGGGCGTGGAACCAATCTCCAGACATATGGCCATTTTTGTGCCAGGCGCGGCGCCAAGTGCGAAAGGGTTCTTCTGAGGCTGAAGAGAGCAGGAAAGCCTGCAGCCCCCAGGTGTGTGGGGCTACGCAAGCCGTTCCCAAAGAGCTTTAGAACAAGGCATAGTTTTCCCTGCTGGCTCTTTGGGCGTGGGACCAATCTCCAGACATATGGCCATTTTTGTGCCTGGCGCGGCGCCAAGTGGGAAAGCGTGCTTTTGAGGCTGAAGAGAGCAGGAAAGCCTGCAGCCCCCAGGTGTGTGGGGCTACGCAAGCGGTTCCCAAAGAGCTTTAGAACAAGGCATAGTTTTCCCTGCTGGCTCTTTGGGCGTGGGACCAATCTCCAGACATATGGCCATTTTTGTGCCTGGCGCGGCGCCAAGTGGGAAAGCGTGCTTTTGAGGCTGAAGAGAGCAGGAAAGCCTGCAGCCCCCAGGTGTGTGGGGCTACGCAAGCGGTTCCCAAAGAGCTTTAGAACAAGGCATAGTTTTCCCTGCTGGCTCTTTGGGCGTGGGACCAGTCTCCAGACATATGGCCATTTTTGTGCCTGGCGCGGCACCAAGTGGGAAAGGGTGGTTTTGAGGCTGAAGGCATCAGGAAAGCCTGCAGCCCCCAGGTGTGTGGGGCTACGCAAGCAGTTCCCAAAGAGCTTTAGAACAAGGCATAGTTTTCCCTGCTGGCTCTTTGGGCGTGGGATCAGTCTCCAGACATATGGCGATTTTTGGGCCTGGCGCGGCGCCAAGTGGGAAAGGGTGGTTTTGAGGCTGAAGGCAGAAGGAAAGTCTGCAGCCTGCAGGTGTGTGGGGCTACGCAAGCGGTTCCCAAAGAGCTTTAGAACAAGGCATAGTTTTCCCTGCTGGCTCTTTGGGAAAGGGACCAGTCTCCAGACATATGGCCATTTTTGTGCCTGGCACGGGGCCAAGTGGGAAAGGGTGCTTTTGAGGCTGAAGGCAGCAGGAAAGCCTGCAGCCCCCAGGTGTGTGGGGCTACGCAAGCGGTTCCCAAAGAGCTTTAGAACAAGGCATCGTTTTCCCTGCTGGCTCTTTGGGCGTGGGACCAATCTCCAGACATATGGCCATTTTTGGGCCTGGCGCGGCGCCAAGTGCGAAAGGGTTCTTCTGAGGCTGAAGAGAGCAGGAAAGCCTGCAGCCCCGAGGTGTGTGGGGCTACGCAAGCGGTTCCCAAAGAGCTTTTGAACAAGGCATAGTTTTCCCTGCTGGCTCTTTGGGCGTGGGACCAACCTCCAGACATATGGCCATTTTTGTGCCTGGCGTGACGCCATGTGGGAAAGGGTGTTTTTGAGGCTGAAGGCAGCAGGAAAGCCTGCAGCCCGCAGGTGTGTGGGGCTACGCAAGCGGTTCCCAAAGAGCTTTAGAACAAGGCATAGTTTTCCCTGCTGGCTCTTTGGGAAAGGGACCAACCTCCAGACATATGGCCATTTTTGGGCCTTGCGCGGCGCCAAGTGGGAAAGCGTGCTTTTGAGGCTGAAGAGAGCAGGAAAGCCTGCAGCCCCCAGGTGTGTGGGGCTACGCAAGCGGTTCCCAAAGAGCTTTAGAACAAGGCATAGTTTTCCCTGCTGGCTCTTTGGGCGTGGAACCAATCTCCAGACATATGGCCATTTTTGTGCCCGGCGCGGCGCCAAGTGCGAAAGGGTTCTTCTGAGGCTGAAGAGAGCAGGAAAGCCTGCAGCCCCCAGGTGTGTGGGGCTACGCAAGCCGTTCCCAAAGAGCTTTAGAACAAGGCATAGTTTTCCCTGCTGGCTCTTTGGGCGTGCGACCAGTCTCCAGCCATATGGCTATTTTTGGGCATGGCACGGCGCGAAGTGGGAAATGGTGGTTTGGAGGCTGAAGGCAGCAGGAAAGCCTGCAGCCCCCAGGTGTGTGGGGCTACGCAAGCGGTTCCCAAAGAGCTTTAGAACAAGGCATAGTTTTCCCTGCTGGCTCTTTGGGCGTGGGACCAGTCTCCAGCCATATGGCCATTTTTGGGCCTGGCGCGGCGCCATGTGGGAAAGGGTGGTTTTGAGGCTGAAGGCAGCAGGAAAGCCTGCAGCCCCCAGGTGTGTGGGGCTACGCAAGCGGTTCCCAAAGAGCTTTAGAACAAGGCATAGTTTTCCCTGCTGGCTCTTTGGGCGTGGGATCAGTCTCCAGACATATGGCGATTTTTGGGCCTGGCGCGGCGCCAAGTGGGAAAGGGTGGTATTGAGGCTGAAGAGAGCAGGAAAGTCTGCAGCCCGCAGGTGTGTGGGGCTACGCAAGCGGTTCCCAAAGAGCTTTAGAACAAGGCATAGTTTTCCCTGCTGGCTCTTTGGGAAAGGGACCAGTCTCCAGACATATGGCCATTTTTGTGCCTGGCACGGGGCCAAGTGGGAAACGGTGGTTTTGAGGCTAAAGAGAGCAGGAAAGTCTGCAGCCCGCAGGTGTGTGGGGCTACGCAAGCGGTTCCCAAAGAGCTTTAGAACAAGGCATCGTTTTCCCTGCTGGCTCTTTGGGCGTGGGACCAATCTCCAGACATATGGCCGATTTTGGGCCTGGCGCGGCGCCAAGTGGGAAAGGGTGGTTTTGAGGCTGAAGGCAGCAGGAAAGCCTGCAGCCCCCAGGTGTGTGGGGCTATGCAAGCGGTTCCCAAAGAGCTTTAGAACAAGGCATAATTTTCCCTGCTGGCTCTTTGGGCGTGGGACCAGTCTCCAGACATATGGCCATTTTTGGGCCTGGCGTGACGCCAAGTGGGAAAGGGTGGTTTTGAGGCTGAAGGCAGCAGGAAAGCCTGCAGTCCCCAGGTCAGTGGGACTACGCAAGCGGTTCCCAAAGAGCTTTAGAACAAGGCATAGTTTTCCCTGCTGGCTCTTTGGGCGTGGGACCAGTCTCCAGACATATGGCCATTTTTGGGCCTGGCGCGGCGCCAAGTGGGAAAGGGTGCTTTTGAGGCTGAAGAGAGCAGGAAAGCCTGCAGCCCCCAGGTGTGTGGGGCTACGCAAGCGGTTCCCAAAGAGCTTTAGAACAAGGCATAGTTTTCCCTGCTGGCTCTTTGGGCGTGGAACCAATCTCCAGACATATGGCTATTTTTGGGCCTGGCGCGGCGCCAAGTGCGAAACGGTTCTTCTGAGGCTGAAGAGAGCAGGAAAGCCTGCAGCCCCCAGGTGTTTGGGGCTACGCAAGCGGTTCCCAAAGAGCTTTAGAACAAGGCATAGTTTTCCCTGCTGGCTCTTTGGGCGTGGGACCAGTCTCCAGACATATGGCCATTTTTGGGCCTGGCGCGGCGCCAAGTGGGAAAGGGTGGTTTTGAGGCTGAAGGCCGCAGGAGAAGCCTGCAGCCCCCAGGTGTGTGGGGCTACGCAAGCCGTTCCCAAAGAGCTTTAGAACAAGGCATAGTTTTCCCTGCTGGCTCTTTGGGCGTGGGACCAGTCTCCAGACATATGGCCATTTTTGGGCCTGGCGCGGCGCCAAGTGGGAAAGGGTGGTTTTGAGGCTGAAGGCAGCAGGAAAGCCTGCAGCCCCCAGGTGTGTGGGGCTACGCAAGCGGTTCCCAAAGAGCTTTAGAACAAGGCATAGTTTTCCCTGCTGGGTCTTTGGGCGTGGGACCAGTCTCCAGACATATGGCCATTTTTGGGCCTGTCGCGGCGCCAAGTGGAATAGGGTGGTTTTGAGGCTGAAGGCAGCAGGAAAGCCTGCAGCCCCCAGGTCTGTGGGGCTACGCAAGCGGTTCCCAAAGAGCTTTAGAACAAGGCATTGTTTTCCCTGCTGGCTCTTTGGGCGTGGGACCAACCTCCAGACATATGGCCATTTTTGTGCCTGGCGTGACGCCATGTGGGAAAAGGTGGTTTTGAGGCTGAAGGCAGCAGGAAAGCCTGCAGCCCCCAGGTGTGTGGGGCTACGCAAGCGGTTCCCAAAGAGCTTTAGAACAAGGCATAGTTTTCCCTGCTGGCTCTTTGGGCGTGGGACCAGTCTCCAGACATATGGCCATTTTTGGGCCTGGCGCGGCGCCATGTGGGAAAGGGTGGTTTTGAGGCTGAAGGCAGCAGGAAAGCCTGCAGCCCCCAGGTGTGTGGGGCTACGCAAGCCGTTCCCAAAGAGCTTTAGAACAAGGCATAGTTTTCCCTGCTGGCTCTTTGGGCGTGGGACCAATCTCCAGACATATGGCCATTTTTGTGCCTGGCGCGGCGCCAAGTGGGAAAGGGTGGTTTTGAGGCTGAAGAGAGCAGGAAAGCCTGCAGCCCCCAGGTGTGTGGGGCTATGCAAGCGGTTCCCAAAGAGCTTTAGAACAAGGCATAATTTTCCCTGCTGGCTCTTTGGGCGTGGGACCAACCTCCAGACATATGGCCATTTTTGGGCCTGGCGTGACGCCAAGTGGGAAAGGGTGGTTTTGAGGCTGAAGAGAGCAGGAAAGCCTGCAGCCCCCAGGTGTGTGGGGCTACGCAAGCGGTTCCCAAAGAGCTTTAGAACAAGGCATCGTTTTCCCTGCTGGCTCTTTGGGCGTGGGACCAGTCTCCAGATATATGGCCATTTTTGGGCCTGGCGCGGCGCCAAGTGGGAAAGGGTGCTTTTGAGGCTGAAGAGAGCAGGAAAGCCTGCAGCCCCCAGGTGTGTGGGGCTACGCAAGCGGTTCCCAAAGAGCTTTAGAACAAGGCATCGTTTTCCCTGCTGGCTCTTTGGGCGTGGAACCAATCTCCAGACATATGGCTATTTTTGGGCCTGGCGCGGCGCCAAGTGCGAAACGGTTCTTCTGAGGCTGAAGAGAGCAGGAAAGCCTGCAGCCCCCAGGTGTTTGGGGCTACGCAAGCGGTTCCCAAAGAGCTTTAGAACAAGGCATAGTTTTCCCTGCTGGCTCTTTGGGCGTGGGACCAGTCTCCAGACATATGGCCATTTTTGTGCCTGGCGCGGCGCCAAGTGGGAAAGGGTGGTTTTGAGGCTGAAGGCCGCAGGAGAAGCCTGCAGCCCCCAGGTGTGTGGGGCTACGCAAGCGGTTCCCAAAGAGCTTTAGAACAAGGCATAGTTTTCCCTGCTGGCTCTTTGGGCGTGGGACCAGTCTCCAGACATATGGCCATTTTTGGGCCTGGCGCGGCGCCAAGTGGGAAAGGGTGGTTTTGAGGCTGAAGGCAGCAGGAAAGCCTGCAGCCCCCAGGTGTGTGGGGCTACGCAAGCGGTTCCCAAAGAGCTTTAGAACAAGGCATAGTTTTCCCTGCTGGCTCTTTGGGAAAGGGACCAGTCTCCAGACATATGGCCATTTTTGGGCCTGTCGCGGCGCCAAGTGGAATAGGGTGGTTTTGAGGCTGAAGGCAGCAGGAAAGCCTGCAGCCCCCAAGTCTGTGGGGCTACGCAAGCGGTTCCCAAAGAGCTTTAGAACAAGGCATTGTTTTCCCTGCTGGCTCTTTGGGCGTGGGACAAACCTCCAGACATATGGCCATTTTTGTGCCTGGCGTGACGCCATGTGGGAAAAGGTGGTTTTGAGGCTGAAGGCAGCAGGAAAGCCTGCAGCCCCCAGGTGTTTTGGGCTACGCAAGCGGTTCCCAAAGAGCTTTAGAACAAGGCATAGTTTTCCCTGCTGGCTCTTTGGGCGTGGAACCAATCTCCAGACATATGGCCATTTTTGGGCCTGGCGCGTACGCAACCTACGCAAGGTTTGAAGCAGTTCCGAGAAAGTCTAAACATAATCCTCACTTTTCCCTCCTGGCACTTTCCCTGTAGGGGATACCGCAAGACATTTCTGTATATTGGGCACAGCGCTCTGCAGGGTGTTAGCAGAGAGTTTCCCGGGACAGTGAAACCCTATACCAGAGACACTGAGAAGAAGCCCCAATGTTCCCTCCAGGCACTTTCAGTGTGGGTGCCTTCTCCACGTGGTTCCTGGTTTCACTGCAGCTCTGAAGAGAATGTTAGCAAAGAGGTAATCGGGACAGTGCAAACAGTACTCAAAGACAGGGAGAGCAAGCTCTACATTACTCTCTTGGCACTTTGGATGTGGGGCATACAGCGAGATGTTTGCTGCTTTTACATTTGGCTGTTGGGAGATTTACAGCACAAAGATATCTAGTTGATTTGAAGCAGTTCCGAGAAAGTCTAAACATAATCCTCACTTTTCCCTCCTGGCACTTTCCCTGTAGGGGATACCGCAAAACATTTCTGTATATTGGGCACAGCGCTGTGCAGGGTGTTAGCAGAGACTTTCCCGGGACAGTGAAACCCTATGTCAGAGACACTGAGAAGAAGCCCCAATGTTCCCTCCAGGCACTTTCAGTGTGGGTGCCTTCTCCACGTGGTTCCTGGTTTCACTGCAGCTCTGAAGAGAATGTTAGCAAAGAGGTAATCGGGACAGTGCAAACAGTACTCAAAGACAGGGAGAGCAAGCTCTCTCTTGGCACTTTGGATGTGGGACATACAGCGAGATGTTTGCTGCTTTTGCGTTTGGCTGTTGGGAGATTTACAGCACAAAGATATCTAGTTGATTTGAAGCAGTTCCGAGAAAGTCTAAACATAATCCTCACTTTTCCCTCCTGGCACTTTCCCTGTAGGGGATACCGCAAGACGTTTCTGTATATTGGGCACAGCGCTGTGCAGGGTGTTAGCAGAGACTTTCCCAGGACAGTGAAACCCTATGTCAGAGACACTGAGAAGAAGCCCCAATGTTCCCTCCAGGCACTTTCAGTGTGGGTGCCTTCTCCACGTGGTTCCTGGTTTCACTGCAGCTCTGAAGAGAATGTTAGCAAAGAGGTAATCGGGACAGTGCAAACAGTACTCAAAGACAGGGAGAGCAAGCTCTCTCTTGGCACTTTGGATGTGGGACATACAGCGAGATGTTTGCTGCTTTTACATTTGGCTGTTGGGAGATTTACAGCACAAAGATATCTAGTTGATTTGAAGCAGTTCCGAGAAAGTCTAAACATAATCCTCACTTTTCCCTCCTGGCACTTTCCCTGTAGGAGATACCGCAAGACGTTTCTGTATATTGGGCACAGCGCTCTGCAGGGTGTTAGCAGAGAGTTTCCCGGGACAGTGAAACCCTATATCAGAGACACTGAGAAGAAGCCCCAATGTTCCCTCCAGGCACTTTCAGTGTGGGTGCCTTCTCCACGTGGTTCCCGGTTTCACTGCAGCTCTGAAGAGAATGTTAGCAAAGAGGTAATCGGGACAGTGCAAACAGTACTCAAAGACAGGGAGAGCAAGCTCTCTCTTGGCACTTTGGATGTGGGACATACAGCGAGATGTTTGCTGCTTTTACATTTGGCTGTTGGGAGATTTACAGCACAAAGATATCTAGTTGATTTGAAGCAGTTCCGAGAAAGTCTAAACATAATCCTCACTTTTCCCTCCTGGCACTTTTCCTGTAGGAGATACCGCAAGACGTTTCTGTATATTGGGCACAGCGCTCTGTAGGGTGTTAGCAGAGAGTTTCCCGGGACAGTGAAACCCTATATCAGAGACACTGAGAAGAAGCCCCAATGTTCCCTCCAGGCACTTTCAGTGTGGGTGCCTTCTCCACGTGGTTCCTGGTTTCACTGCAGCTCTGAAGAGAATGTTAGCAAAGAGGTAATCGGGACAGTGCAAACAGTACTCAAAGACAGGGAGAGCAAGCTCTACATTACTCTCTTGGCACTTTGGATGTGGGACATACAGCGAGATGTTTGCTGCTTTTACATTTGGCTGTTGGGAGATTTACAGCACAAAGATATCTAGTTGATTTGAAGCAGTTCCGAGAAAGTCTAAACATAATCCTCACTTTTCCCTCCTGGCACTTTCCCTGTAGGGGATACCGCAAGACATTTCTGTATATTGGGCACAGCGCTGTGCAGGGTGTTAGCAGAGACTTTCCCGGGACAGTGAAACCCTATGTCAGAGACACTGAGAAGAAGCCCCAATGTTCCCTCCAGGCACTTTCAGTGTGGGTGCCTTCTCCACGTGGTTCCTGGTTTCACTGCAGCTCTGAAGAGAATGTTAGCAAAGAGGTAATTGGGACATGCAAACAGTACTCAAAGACAGGGAGAGCAAGCTCTCTCTTGGCACTTTGGATGTGGGACATACAGCGAGATGTTTGCTGCTTTTGCGTTTGGCTGTTGGGAGATTTACAGCACAAAGATATCTAGTTGATTTGAAGCAGTTCCGAGAAAGTCTAAACATAATCCTCACTTTTCCCTCCTGGCACTTTCCCTGTAGGAGATACCGCAAGACGTTTCTGTATATTGGGCACAGCGCTCTGCAGGGTGTTAGCAGAGAGTTTCCCGGGACAGTGAAACCCTATATCAGAGACACTGAGAAGAAGCCCCAATGTTCCCTCCAGGCACTTTCAGTGTGGGTGCCTTCTCCACGTGGTTCCCGGTTTCACTGCAGCTCTGAAGAGAATGTTAGCAAAGAGGTAATCGGGACAGTGCAAACAGTACTCAAAGACAGGGAGAGCAAGCTCTCTCTTGGCACTTTGGATGTGGGACATACAGCGAGATGTTTGCTGCTTTTACATTTGGCTGTTGGGAGATTTACAGCACAAAGATATCTAGTTGATTTGAAGCAGTTCCGAGAAAGTCTAAACATAATCCTCACTTTTCCCTCCTGGCACTTTTCCTGTAGGAGATACCGCAAGACGTTTCTGTATATTGGGCACAGCGCTCTGTAGGGTGTTAGCAGAGAGTTTCCCGGGACAGTGAAACCCTATATCAGAGACACTGAGAAGAAGCCCCAATGTTCCCTCCAGGCACTTTCAGTGTGGGTGCCTTCTCCACGTGGTTCCTGGTTTCACTGCAGCTCTGAAGAGAATGTTAGCAAAGAGGTAATCGGGACAGTGCAAACAGTACTCAAAGACAGGGAGAGCAAGCTCTACATTACTCTCTTGGCACTTTGGATGTGGGACATACAGCGAGATGTTTGCTGCTTTTACATTTGGCTGTTGGGAGATTTACAGCACAAAGATATCTAGTTGATTTGAAGCAGTTCCGAGAAAGTCTAAACATAATCCTCACTTTTCCCTCCTGGCACTTTCCCTGTAGGGGATACCGCAAGACATTTCTGTATATTGGGCACAGCGCTGTGCAGGGTGTTAGCAGAGACTTTCCCGGGACAGTGAAACCCTATGTCAGAGACACTGAGAAGAAGCCCCAATGTTCCCTCCAGGCACTTTCAGTGTGGGTGCCTTCTCCACGTGGTTCCTGGTTTCACTGCAGCTCTGAAGAGAATGTTAGCAAAGAGGTAATCGGGACAGTGCAAACAGTACTCAAAGACAGGGAGAGCAAGCTCTCTCTTGGCACTTTGGATGTGGGACATACAGCGAGATGTTTGCTGCTTTTGCGTTTGGCTGTTGGGAGATTTACAGCACAAAGATATCTAGTTGATTTGAAGCAGTTCCGAGAAAGTCTAAACATAATCCTCACTTTTCCCTCCTGGCACTTTCCCTGTAGGAGATACCGCAAGACGTTTCTGTATATTGGGCACAGCGCTCTGCAGGGTGTTAGCAGAGAGTTTCCCGGGACAGTGAAACCCTATATCAGAGACACTGAGAAGAAGCCCCAATGTTCCCTCCAGGCACTTTCAGTGTGGGTGCCTTCTCCACGTGGTTCCCGGTTTCACTGCAGCTCTGAAGAGAATGTTAGCAAAGAGGTAATCGGGACAGTGCAAACAGTACTCAAAGACAGGGAGAGCAAGCTCTACATTACTCTCTTGGCACTTTGGATGTGGGACATACAGCGAGATGTTTGCTGCTTTTGCGTTTGGCTGTTGGGAGATTTACAGCACAAAGATATCTAGTTGATTTGAAGCAGTTCCGAGAAAGTCTAAACATAATCCTCACTTTTCCCTCCTGGCACTTTCCCTGTAGGAGATACCGCAAGACGTTTCTGTATATTGGGCACAGCGCTCTGCAGGGTGTTAGCAGAGAGTTTCCCGGGACAGTGAAACCCTATATCAGAGACACTGAGAAGAAGCCCCAATGTTCCCTCCAGGCACTTTCAGTGTGGGTGCCTTCTCCACGTGGTTCCTGGTTTCACTGCAGCTCTGAAGAGAATGTTAGCAAAGAGGTAATCGGGACAGTGCAAACAGTACTCAAAGACAGGGAGAGCAAGCTCTCTCTTGGCACTTTGGATGTGGGACATACAGCGAGATGTTTGCTGCTTTTACATTTGGCTGTTGGGAGATTTACAGCACAAAGATATCTAGTTGATTTGAAGCAGTTCCGAGAAAGTCTAAACATAATCCTCACTTTTCCCTCCTGGCACTTTCCCTGTAGGAGATACCGCAAGACGTTTCTGTATATTGGGCACAGCGCTCTGCAGGGTGTTAGCAGAGAGTTTCCCGGGACAGTGAAACCCTATATCAGAGACACTGAGAAGAAGCCCCAATGTTCCCTCCAGGCACTTTCAGTGTGGGTGCCTTCTCCACGTGGTTCCTGGTTTCACTGCAGCTCTGAAGAGAATGTTAGCAAAGAGGTAATCGGGACAGTGCAAACAGTACTCAAAGACAGGGAGAGCAAGCTCTACATTACTCTCTTGGCACTTTGGATGTGGGACATACAGCGAGATGTTTGCTGCTTTTACATTTGGCTGTTGGGAGATTTACAGCACAAAGATATCTAGTTGATTTGAAGCAGTTCCGAGAAAGTCTAAACATAATCCTCACTTTTCCCTCCTGGCACTTTCCCTGTAGGGGATACCGCAAAACATTTCTGTATATTGGGCACAGCGCTGTGCAGGGTGTTAGCAGAGACTTTCCCGGGACAGTGAAACCCTATGTCAGAGACACTGAGAAGAAGCCCCAATGTTCCCTCCAGGCACTTTCAGTGTGGGTGCCTTCTCCACGTGGTTCCTGGTTTCACTGCAGCTCTGAAGAGAATGTTAGCAAAGAGGTAATCGGGACAGTGCAAACAGTACTCAAAGACAGGGAGAGCAAGCTCTCTCTTGGCACTTTGGATGTGGGACATACAGCGAGATGTTTGCTGCTTTTGCGTTTGGCTGTTGGGAGATTTACAGCACAAAGATATCTAGTTGATTTGAAGCAGTTCCGAGAAAGTCTAAACATAATCCTCACTTTTCCCTCCTGGCACTTTCCCTGTAGGGGATACCGCAAAACGTTTCTGTATATTGGGCACAGCGCTGTGCAGGGTGTTAGCAGAGACTTTCCCAGGACAGTGAAACCCTATGTCAGAGACACTGAGAAGAAGCCCCAATGTTCCCTCCAGGCACTTTCAGTGTGGGTGCCTTCTCCACGTGGTTCCTGGTTTCACTGCAGCTCTGAAGAGAATGTTAGCAAAGAGGTAATCGGGACAGTGCAAACAGTACTCAAAGACAGGGAGAGCAAGCTCTCTCTTGGCACTTTGGATGTGGGACATACAGCGAGATGTTTGCTGCTTTTACATTTGGCTGTTGGGAGATTTACAGCACAAAGATATCTAGTTGATTTGAAGCAGTTCCGAGAAAGTCTAAACATAATCCTCACTTTTCCCTCCTGGCACTTTCCCTGTAGGAGATACCGCAAGACGTTTCTGTATATTGGGCACAGCGCTCTGCAGGGTGTTAGCAGAGAGTTTCCCGGGACAGTGAAACCCTATATCAGAGACACTGAGAAGAAGCCCCAATGTTCCCTCCAGGCACTTTCAGTGTGGGTGCCTTCTCCACGTGGTTCCCGGTTTCACTGCAGCTCTGAAGAGAATGTTAGCAAAGAGGTAATCGGGACAGTGCAAACAGTACTCAAAGACAGGGAGAGCAAGCTCTCTCTTGGCACTTTGGATGTGGGACATACAGCGAGATGTTTGCTGCTTTTACATTTGGCTGTTGGGAGATTTACAGCACAAAGATATCTAGTTGATTTGAAGCAGTTCCGAGAAAGTCTAAACATAATCCTCACTTTTCCCTCCTGGCACTTTTCCTGTAGGAGATACCGCAAGACGTTTCTGTATATTGGGCACAGCGCTCTGTAGGGTGTTAGCAGAGAGTTTCCCGGGACAGTGAAACCCTATATCAGAGACACTGAGAAGAAGCCCCAATGTTCCCTCCAGGCACTTTCAGTGTGGGTGCCTTCTCCACGTGGTTCCTGGTTTCACTGCAGCTCTGAAGAGAATGTTAGCAAAGAGGTAATCGGGACAGTGCAAACAGTACTCAAAGACAGGGAGAGCAAGCTCTACATTACTCTCTTGGCACTTTGGATGTGGGACATACAGCGAGATGTTTGCTGCTTTTACATTTGGCTGTTGGGAGATTTACAGCACAAAGATATCTAGTTGATTTGAAGCAGTTCCGAGAAAGTCTAAACATAATCCTCACTTTTCCCTCCTGGCACTTTCCCTGTAGGGGATACCGCAAGACATTTCTGTATATTGGGCACAGCGCTGTGCAGGGTGTTAGCAGAGACTTTCCCGGGACAGTGAAACCCTATGTCAGAGACACTGAGAAGAAGCCCCAATGTTCCCTCCAGGCACTTTCAGTGTGGGTGCCTTCTCCACGTGGTTCCTGGTTTCACTGCAGCTCTGAAGAGAATGTTAGCAAAGAGGTAATCGGGACATGCAAACAGTACTCAAAGACAGGGAGAGCAAGCTCTCTCTTGGCACTTTGGATGTGGGACATACAGCGAGATGTTTGCTGCTTTTGCGTTTGGCTGTTGGGAGATTTACAGCACAAAGATATCTAGTTGATTTGAAGCAGTTCCGAGAAAGTCTAAACATAATCCTCACTTTTCCCTCCTGGCACTTTCCCTGTAGGAGATACCGCAAGACGTTTCTGTATATTGGGCACAGCGCTCTGCAGGGTGTTAGCAGAGAGTTTCCCGGGACAGTGAAACCCTATATCAGAGACACTGAGAAGAAGCCCCAATGTTCCCTCCAGGCACTTTCAGTGTGGGTGCCTTCTCCACGTGGTTCCCGGTTTCACTGCAGCTCTGAAGAGAATGTTAGCAAAGAGGTAATCGGGACAGTGCAAACAGTACTCAAAGACAGGGAGAGCAAGCTCTCTCTTGGCACTTTGGATGTGGGACATACAGCGAGATGTTTGCTGCTTTTACATTTGGCTGTTGGGAGATTTACAGCACAAAGATATCTAGTTGATTTGAAGCAGTTCCGAGAAAGTCTAAACATAATCCTCACTTTTCCCTCCTGGCACTTTTCCTGTAGGAGATACCGCAAGACGTTTCTGTATATTGGGCACAGCGCTCTGTAGGGTGTTAGCAGAGAGTTTCCCGGGACAGTGAAACCCTATATCAGAGACACTGAGAAGAAGCCCCAATGTTCCCTCCAGGCACTTTCAGTGTGGGTGCCTTCTCCACGTGGTTCCTGGTTTCACTGCAGCTCTGAAGAGAATGTTAGCAAAGAGGTAATCGGGACAGTGCAAACAGTACTCAAAGACAGGGAGAGCAAGCTCTACATTACTCTCTTGGCACTTTGGATGTGGGACATACAGCGAGATGTTTGCTGCTTTTACATTTGGCTGTTGGGAGATTTACAGCACAAAGATATCTAGTTGATTTGAAGCAGTTCCGAGAAAGTCTAAACATAATCCTCACTTTTCCCTCCTGGCACTTTCCCTGTAGGGGATACCGCAAGACATTTCTGTATATTGGGCACAGCGCTGTGCAGGGTGTTAGCAGAGACTTTCCCGGGACAGTGAAACCCTATGTCAGAGACACTGAGAAGAAGCCCCAATGTTCCCTCCAGGCACTTTCAGTGTGGGTGCCTTCTCCACGTGGTTCCTGGTTTCACTGCAGCTCTGAAGAGAATGTTAGCAAAGAGGTAATCGGGACAGTGCAAACAGTACTCAAAGACAGGGAGAGCAAGCTCTCTCTTGGCACTTTGGATGTGGGACATACAGCGAGATGTTTGCTGCTTTTGCGTTTGGCTGTTGGGAGATTTACAGCACAAAGATATCTAGTTGATTTGAAGCAGTTCCGAGAAAGTCTAAACATAATCCTCACTTTTCCCTCCTGGCACTTTCCCTGTAGGAGATACCGCAAGACGTTTCTGTATATTGGGCACAGCGCTCTGCAGGGTGTTAGCAGAGAGTTTCCCGGGACAGTGAAACCCTATATCAGAGACACTGAGAAGAAGCCCCAATGTTCCCTCCAGGCACTTTCAGTGTGGGTGCCTTCTCCACGTGGTTCCTGGTTTCACTGCAGCTCTGAAGAGAATGTTAGCAAAGAGGTAATCGGGACAGTGCAAACAGTACTCAAAGACAGGGAGAGCAAGCTCTACATTACTCTCTTGGCACTTTGGATGTGGGACATACAGCGAGATGTTTGCTGCTTTTACATTTGGCTGTTGGGAGATTTACAGCACAAAGATATCTAGTTGATTTGAAGCAGTTCCGAGAAAGTCTAAACATAATCCTCACTTTTCCCTCCTGGCACTTTCCCTGTAGGGGATACCGCAAGACATTTCTGTATATTGGGCACAGCGCTGTGCAGGGTGTTAGCAGAGACTTTCCCGGGACAGTGAAACCCTATGTCAGAGACACTGAGAAGAAGCCCCAATGTTCCCTCCAGGCACTTTCAGTGTGGGTGCCTTCTCCACGTGGTTCCTGGTTTCACTGCAGCTCTGAAGAGAATGTTAGCAAAGAGGTAATCGGGACAGTGCAAACAGTACTCAAAGACAGGGAGAGCAAGCTCTCTCTTGGCACTTTGGATGTGGGACATACAGCGAGATGTTTGCTGCTTTTGCGTTTGGCTGTTGGGAGATTTACAGCACAAAGATATCTAGTTGATTTGAAGCAGTTCCGAGAAAGTCTAAACATAATCCTCACTTTTCCCTCCTGGCACTTTCCCTGTAGGGGATACCGCAAGACATTTCTGTATATTGGGCACAGCGCTGTGCAGGGTGTTAGCAGAGACTTTCCCGGGACAGTGAAACCCTATGTCAGAGACACTGAGAAGAAGCCCCAATGTTCCTTCCAGGCACTTTCAGTGTGGGTGCCTTCTCCACGTGGTTCCTGGTTTCACTGCAGCTCTGAAGAGAATGTTAGCAAAGAGGTAATCGGGACAGTGCAAACAGTACTCAAAGACAGGGAGAGCAAGCTCTCTCTTGGCACTTTGGATGTGGGACATACAGCGAGATGTTTGCTGCTTTTGCGTTTGGCTGTTGGGAGATTTACAGCACAAAGATATCTAGTTGATTTGAAGGAGTTCCGAGAAAGTCTAAACATAATCCTCACTTTTCCCTCCTGGCACTTTCCCTGTAGGAGATACCGCAAGACGTTTCTGTATATTGGGCACAGCGCTCTGCAGGGTGTTAGCAGAGAGTTTCCCGGGACAGTGAAACCCTATATCAGAGACACTGAGAAGAAGCCCCAACGTTCCTTCCAGGCACTTTCAGTGTGGGTGCCTTCTCCACGTGGTTCCTGGTTTCACTGCAGCTCTGAAGAGAATGTTAGCAAAGAGGTAATCGGGACAGTGCAAACAGTACTCAAAGACAGGGAGAGCAAGCTCTACATTACTCTCTTGGCACTTTGGATGTGGGACATACAGCGAGATGTTTGCTGCTTTTACATTTGGCTGTTGGGAGATTTACAGCACAAAGATATCTAGTTGATTTGAAGCAGTTCCGAGAAAGTCTAAACATAATCCTCACTTTTCCCTCCTGGCACTTTCCCTGTAGGGGATACCGCAAGACATTTCTGTATATTGGGCACAGCGCTGTGCAGGGTGTTAGCAGAGACTTTCCCGGGACAGTGAAACCCTATGTCAGAGACACTGAGAAGAAGCCCCAATGTTCCCTCCAGGCACTTTCAGTGTGGGTGCCTTCTCCACGTGGTTCCTGGTTTCACTGCAGCTCTGAAGAGAATGTTAGCAAAGAGGTAATCGGGACAGTGCAAACAGTACTCAAAGACAGGGAGAGCAAGCTCTCTCTTGGCACTTTGGATGTGGGACATACAGCGAGATGTTTGCTGCTTTTGCGTTTGGCTGTTGGGAGATTTACAGCACAAAGATATCTAGTTGATTTGAAGCAGTTCCGAGAAAGTCTAAACATAATCCTCACTTTTCCCTCCTGGCACTTTCCCTGTAGGGGATACCGCAAGACATT
This sequence comes from Chroicocephalus ridibundus, assembly GCF_963924245.1. Taxonomy (NCBI): domain Eukaryota; kingdom Metazoa; phylum Chordata; class Aves; order Charadriiformes; family Laridae; genus Chroicocephalus; species Chroicocephalus ridibundus. The sequence goes on from NW_026961266.1 coordinate 26,444, forward strand.
TCTGTATATTGGGCACAGCGCTGTGCAGGGTGTTAGCAGAGACTTTCCCGGGACAGTGAAACCCTATATCAGAGACACTGAGAAGAAGCCCCAATGTTCCTTCCAGGCACTTTCAGTGTGGGTGCCTTCTCCACGTGGTTCCTGGTTTCACTGCAGCTCTGAAGAGAATGTTAGCAAAGAGGTAATCGGGACAGTGCAAACAGTACTCAAAGACAGGGAGAGCAAGCTCTCTCTTGGCACTTTGGATGTGGGACATACAGCGAGATGTTTGCTGCTTTTGCGTTTGGCTGTTGGGAGATTTACAGCACAAAGATATCTAGTTGATTTGAAGGAGTTCCGAGAAAGTATAAACATAATCCTCACTTTTCCCTCCTGGCACTTTCCCTGTAGGAGATACCGCAAGACGTTTCTGTATATTGGGCACAGCGCTCTGCAGGGTGTTAGCAGAGAGTTTCCCGGGACAGTGAAACCCTATATCAGACACACTGAGAAGAAGCCCCAACGTTCCTTCCAGGCACTTTCAGTGTGGGTGCCTTCTCCACGTGGTTCCTGGTTTCACTGCAGCTCTGAAGAGAATGTTAGCAAAGAGGTAATCGGGACAGTGCAAACAGTACTCAAAGACAGGGAGAGCAAGCTCTCTCTTGGCACTTTGGATGTGGGACATACAGCGAGATGTTTGCTGCTTTTACATTTGGCTGTTGGGAGATTTACAGCACAAAGATATCTAGTTGATTTGAAGCAGTTCCGAGAAAGTCTAAACATAATCCTCACTTTTCCCTCCTGGCACTTTCCCTGTAGGAGATACCGCAAGACGTTTCTGTATATTGGGCACAGCGCTCTGCAGGGTGTTAGCAGAGAGTTTCCCGGGACAGTGAAACCCTATATCAGAGACACTGAGAAGAAGCCCCAATGTTCCCTCCAGGCACTTTCAGTGTGGGTGCCTTCTCCACGTGGTTCCTGGTTTCACTGCAGCTCTGAAGAGAATGTTAGCAAAGAGGTAATCGGGACAGTGCAAACAGTACTCAAAGACAGGGAGAGCAAGCTCTCTCTTGGCACTTTGGATGTGGGACATACAGCGAGATGTTTGCTGCTTTTGCGTTTGGCTGTTGGGAGATTTACAGCACAAAGATATCTAGTTGATTTGAAGCAGTTCCGAGAAAGTCTAAACATAATCCTCACTTTTCCCTCCTGGCACTTTCCCTGTAGGAGATACCGCAAGACGTTTCTGTATATTGGGCACAGCGCTCTGCAGGGTGTTAGCAGAGAGTTTCCCGGGACAGTGAAACCCTATATCAGAGACACTGAGAAGAAGCCCCAACGTTCCTTCCAGGCACTTTCAGTGTGGGTGCCTTCTCCACGTGGTTCCTGGTTTCACTGCAGCTCTGAAGAGAATGTTAGCAAAGAGGTAATCGGGACAGTGCAAACAGTACTCAAAGACAGGGAGAGCAAGCTCTCTCTTGGCACTTTGGATGTGGGACATACAGCGAGATGTTTGCTGCTTTTACATTTGGCTGTTGGGAGATTTACAGCACAAAGATATCTAGTTGATTTGAAGCAGTTCCGAGAAAGTCTAAACATAATCCTCACTTTTCCCTCCTGGCACTTTCCCTGTAGGAGATACCGCAAGACGTTTCTGTATATTGGGCACAGCGCTCTGCAGGGTGTTAGCAGAGAGTTTCCCGGGACAGTGAAACCCTATATCAGAGACACTGAGAAGAAGCCCCAATGTTCCCTCCAGGCACTTTCAGTGTGGGTGCCTTCTCCACGTGGTTCCCGGTTTCACTGCAGCTCTGAAGAGAATGTTAGCAAAGAGGTAATCGGGACAGTGCAAACAGTACTCAAAGACAGGGAGAGCAAGCTCTCTCTTGGCACTTTGGATGTGGGACATACAGCGAGATGTTTGCTGCTTTTACATTTGGCTGTTGGGAGATTTACAGCACAAAGATATCTAGTTGATTTGAAGCAGTTCCGAGAAAGTCTAAACATAATCCTCACTTTTCCCTCCTGGCACTTTCCCTGTAGGGGATACCGCAAGACGTTTCTGTATATTGGGCACAGCGCTCTGCAGGGTGTTAGCAGAGAGTTTCCCGGGACAGTGAAACCCTATATCAGAGACACTGAGAAGAAGCCCCAATGTTCCCTCCAGGCACTTTCAGTGTGGGTGCCTTCTCCACGTGGTTCCTGGTTTCACTGCAGCTCTGAAGAGAATGTTAGCAAAGAGGTAATCGGGACAGTGCAAACAGTACTCAAAGACAGGGAGAGCAAGCTCTACATTACTCTCTTGGCACTTTGGATGTGGGACATACAGCGAGATGTTTGCTGCTTTTGCGTTTGGCTGTTGGGAGATTTACAGCACAAAGATATCTAGTTGATTTGAAGCAGTTCCGAGAAAGTCTAAACATAATCCTCACTTTTCCCTCCTGGCACTTTCCCTGTAGGAGATACCGCAAGACGTTTCTGTATATTGGGCACAGCGCTCTGCAGGGTGTTAGCAGAGAGTTTCCCGGGACAGTGAAACCCTATATCAGAGACACTGAGAAGAAGCCCCAATGTTCCCTCCAGGCACTTTCAGTGTGGGTGCCTTCTCCACGTGGTTCCTGGTTTCACTGCAGCTCTGAAGAGAATGTTAGCAAAGAGGTAATCGGGACAGTGCAAACAGTACTCAAAGACAGGGAGAGCAAGCTCTCTCTTGGCACTTTGGATGTGGGACATACAGCGAGATGTTTGCTGCTTTTGCGTTTGGCTGTTGGGAGATTTACAGCACAAAGATATCTAGTTGATTTGAAGCAGTTCCGAGAAAGTCTAAACATAATCCTCACTTTTCCCTCCTGGCACTTTCCCTGTAGGAGATACCGCAAGACGTTTCTGTATATTGGGCACAGCGCTCTGCAGGGTGTTAGCAGAGAGTTTCCCGGGACAGTGAAACCCTATATCAGAGACACTGAGAAGAAGCCCCAACGTTCCTTCCAGGCACTTTCAGTGTGGGTGCCTTCTCCACGTGGTTCCTGGTTTCACTGCAGCTCTGAAGAGAATGTTAGCAAAGAGGTAATCGGGACAGTGCAAACAGTACTCAAAGACAGGGAGAGCAAGCTCTCTCTTGGCACTTTGGATGTGGGACATACAGCGAGATGTTTGCTGCTTTTACATTTGGCTGTTGGGAGATTTACAGCACAAAGATATCTAGTTGATTTGAAGCAGTTCCGAGAAAGTCTAAACATAATCCTCACTTTTCCCTCCTGGCACTTTCCCTGTAGGAGATACCGCAAGACGTTTCTGTATATTGGGCACAGCGCTCTGCAGGGTGTTAGCAGAGAGTTTCCCGGGACAGTGAAACCCTATATCAGAGACACTGAGAAGAAGCCCCAATGTTCCCTCCAGGCACTTTCAGTGTGGGTGCCTTCTCCACGTGGTTCCCGGTTTCACTGCAGCTCTGAAGAGAATGTTAGCAAAGAGGTAATCGGGACAGTGCAAACAGTACTCAAAGACAGGGAGAGCAAGCTCTCTCTTGGCACTTTGGATGTGGGACATACAGCGAGATGTTTGCTGCTTTTACATTTGGCTGTTGGGAGATTTACAGCACAAAGATATCTAGTTGATTTGAAGCAGTTCCGAGAAAGTCTAAACATAATCCTCACTTTTCCCTCCTGGCACTTTCCCTGTAGGGGATACCGCAAGACGTTTCTGTATATTGGGCACAGCGCTCTGCAGGGTGTTAGCAGAGAGTTTCCCGGGACAGTGAAACCCTATATCAGAGACACTGAGAAGAAGCCCCAATGTTCCCTCCAGGCACTTTCAGTGTGGGTGCCTTCTCCACGTGGTTCCTGGTTTCACTGCAGCTCTGAAGAGAATGTTAGCAAAGAGGTAATCGGGACAGTGCAAACAGTACTCAAAGACAGGGAGAGCAAGCTCTACATTACTCTCTTGGCACTTTGGATGTGGGACATACAGCGAGATGTTTGCTGCTTTTGCGTTTGGCTGTTGGGAGATTTACAGCACAAAGATATCTAGTTGATTTGAAGCAGTTCCGAGAAAGTCTAAACATAATCCTCACTTTTCCCTCCTGGCACTTTCCCTGTAGGAGATACCGCAAGACGTTTCTGTATATTGGGCACAGCGCTCTGCAGGGTGTTAGCAGAGAGTTTCCCGGGACAGTGAAACCCTATATCAGAGACACTGAGAAGAAGCCCCAATGTTCCCTCCAGGCACTTTCAGTGTGGGTGCCTTCTCCACGTGGTTCCTGGTTTCACTGCAGCTCTGAAGAGAATGTTAGCAAAGAGGTAATCGGGACAGTGCAAACAGTACTCAAAGACAGGGAGAGCAAGCTCTCTCTTGGCACTTTGGATGTGGGACATACAGCGAGATGTTTGCTGCTTTTACATTTGGCTGTTGGGAGATTTACAGCACAAAGATATCTAGTTGATTTGAAGCAGTTCCGAGAAAGTCTAAACATAATCCTCACTTTTCCCTCCTGGCACTTTCCCTGTAGGAGATACCGCAAGACGTTTCTGTATATTGGGCACAGCGCTCTGCAGGGTGTTAGCAGAGAGTTTCCCGGGACAGTGAAACCCTATATCAGAGACACTGAGAAGAAGCCCCAATGTTCCCTCCAGGCACTTTCAGTGTGGGTGCCTTCTCCACGTGGTTCCTGGTTTCACTGCAGCTCTGAAGAGAATGTTAGCAAAGAGGTAATCGGGACAGTGCAAACAGTACTCAAAGACAGGGAGAGCAAGCTCTACATTACTCTCTTGGCACTTTGGATGTGGGACATACAGCGAGATGTTTGCTGCTTTTACATTTGGCTGTTGGGAGATTTACAGCACAAAGATATCTAGTTGATTTGAAGCAGTTCCGAGAAAGTCTAAACATAATCCTCACTTTTCCCTCCTGGCACTTTCCCTGTAGGGGATACCGCAAAACATTTCTGTATATTGGGCACAGCGCTGTGCAGGGTGTTAGCAGAGACTTTCCCGGGACAGTGAAACCCTATGTCAGAGACACTGAGAAGAAGCCCCAATGTTCCCTCCAGGCACTTTCAGTGTGGGTGCCTTCTCCACGTGGTTCCTGGTTTCACTGCAGCTCTGAAGAGAATGTTAGCAAAGAGGTAATCGGGACAGTGCAAACAGTACTCAAAGACAGGGAGAGCAAGCTCTCTCTTGGCACTTTGGATGTGGGACATACAGCGAGATGTTTGCTGCTTTTACATTTGGCTGTTGGGAGATTTACAGCACAAAGATATCTAGTTGATTTGAAGCAGTTCCGAGAAAGTCTAAACATAATCCTCACTTTTCCCTCCTGGCACTTTCCCTGTAGGGGATACCGCAAGACGTTTCTGTATATTGGGCACAGCGCTCTGCAGGGTGTTAGCAGAGAGTTTCCCGGGACAGTGAAACCCTATATCAGAGACACTGAGAAGAAGCCCCAATGTTCCCTCCAGGCACTTTCAGTGTGGGTGCCTTCTCCACGTGGTTCCTGGTTTCACTGCAGCTCTGAAGAGAATGTTAGCAAAGAGGTAATCGGGACAGTGCAAACAGTACTCAAAGACAGGGAGAGCAAGCTCTACATTACTCTCTTGGCACTTTGGATGTGGGACATACAGCGAGATGTTTGCTGCTTTTGCGTTTGGCTGTTGGGAGATTTACAGCACAAAGATATCTAGTTGATTTGAAGCAGTTCCGAGAAAGTCTAAACATAATCCTCACTTTTCCCTCCTGGCACTTTCCCTGTAGGAGATACCGCAAGACGTTTCTGTATATTGGGCACAGCGCTCTGCAGGGTGTTAGCAGAGAGTTTCCCGGGACAGTGAAACCCTATATCAGAGACACTGAGAAGAAGCCCCAATGTTCCCTCCAGGCACTTCCAGTGTGGGTGCCTTCTCCACGTGGTTCCTGGTTTCACTGCAGCTCTGAAGAGAATGTTAGCAAAGAGGTAATCGGGACAGTGCAAACAGTACTCAAAGACAGGGAGAGCAAGCTCTCTCTTGGCACTTTGGATGTGGGACATACAGCAAGATGTTTGCTGCTTTTACATTTGGCTGTTGGGAGATTTACAGCACAAAGATATCTAGTTGATTTGAAGCAGTTCCGAGAAAGTCTAAACATAATCCTCACTTTTCCCTCCTGGCACTTTCCCTGTAGGGGATACCGCAAGACATTTCTGTATATTGGGCACAGCGCTGTGCAGGGTGTTAGCAGAGACTTTCCCGGGACAGTGAAACCCTATGTCAGAGACACTGAGAAGAAGCCCCAATGTTCCCTCCAGGCACTTTCAGTGTGGGTGCCTTCTCCACGTGGTTCCTGGTTTCACTGCAGCTCTGAAGAGAATGTTAGCAAAGAGGTAATCGGGACAGTGCAAACAGTACTCAAAGACAGGGAGAGCAAGCTCTCTCTTGGCACTTTGGATGTGGGACATACAGCGAGATGTTTGCTGCTTTTACATTTGGCTGTTGGGAGATTTACAGCACAAAGATATCTAGTTGATTTGAAGCAGTTCCGAGAAAGTCTAAACATAATCCTCACTTTTCCCTCCTGGCACTTTCCCTGTAGGAGATACCGCAAGACGTTTCTGTATATTGGGCACAGCGCTCTGCAGGGTGTTAGCAGAGAGTTTCCCGGGACAGTGAAACCCTATATCAGAGACACTGAGAAGAAGCCCCAATGTTCCCTCCAGGCACTTTCAGTGTGGGTGCCTTCTCCACGTGGTTCCTGGTTTCACTGCAGCTCTGAAGAGAATGTTAGCAAAGAGGAAATCGGGACAGTGCAAACAGTACTCAAAGACAGGGAGAGCAAGCTCTCTCTTGGCACTTTGGATGTGGGACATACAGCGAGATGTTTGCTGCTTTTGCGTTTGGCTGTTGGGAGATTTACAGCACAAAGATATCTAGTTGATTTGAAGCAGTTCCGAGAAAGTCTAAACATAATCCTCACTTTTCCCTCCTGGCACTTTCCCTGTAGGAGATACCGCAAGACGATTCTGTATATTGGGCACAGCGCTCTGCAGGGTGTTAGCAGAGAGTTTCCCGGGACAGTGAAACCCTATATCAGAGACACTGAGAAGAAGCCCCAATGTTCCCTCCAGGCACTTTCAGTGTGGGTGCCTTCTCCACGTGGTTCCTGGTTTCACTGCAGCTCTGAAGAGAATGTTAGCAAAGAGGTAATCGGGACAGTGCAAACAGTACTCAAAGACAGGGAGAGCAAGCTCTCTCTTGGCACTTTGGAAGTGGGACATACAATGAGATGTTTGCTGCTTTTTCATTTGGCTGTTGGGATATTTACAGCACAAAGATATCTAGTTGATTTGAAGCAGTTCCGAGAAAGTCTAAACATAATCCTCACTTTTCCCTCCTGGCACTTTCCCTGTAGGAGATACCGCAAGACGTTTCTGTATATTGGGCACAGCGCTCTGCAGGGTGTTAGCAGAGAGTTTCCCGGGACAGTGAAACCCTATATCAGAGACACTGAGAAGAAGCCCCAATGTTCCCTCCAGGCACTTTCAGTGTGGGTGACTTCTCCACGTGGTTCCTGGTTTCACTGCAGCTCTGAAGAGAATGTTAGCAAAGAGGTAATCGGGACAGTGCAAACAGTACTCAAAGACAGGGAGAGCAAGCTCTACATTACTCTCTTGGCACTTTGGATGTGGGACATACAGCGAGATGTTTGCTGCTTTTACATTTGGCTGTTGGGAGATTTACAGCACAAAGATATCTACTTGATTTGAAGCAGTTCCGAGAAAGTCTAAACATAATCCTCACTTTTCCCTCCTGGCACTTTCCCTGTAGGGGATACCGCAAGACATTTCTGTATATTGGGCACAGCGCTGTGCAGGGTGTTAGCAGAGACTTTCCCGGGACAGTGAAACCCTATATCAGAGACACTGAGAAGAAGCCCCAATGTTCCCTCCAGGCACTTTCAGTGTGGGTGCCTTCTCCACGTGGTTCCTGGTTTCACAGCAGCTCTGAAGAGAATGTTAGCAAAGAGGTAATCGGGACAGTGCAAACAGTACTCAAAGACAGGGAGAGCAAGCTCTCTCTTGGCACTTTGGATGTGGGACATACAGCGAGATGTTTGCTGCTTTTACATTTGGCTGTTGGGAGATTTACAGCACAAAGATATCTAGTTGATTTGAAGCAGTTCCGAGAAAGTCTAAACATAATCCTCACTTTTCCCTCCTGGCACTTTCCCTGTAGGAGATACCGCAAGACGTTTCTGTATATTGGGCACAGCGCTCTGCAGGGTGTTAGCAGAGAGTTTCCCGGGACAGTGAAACCCTATATCAGAGACACTGAGAAGAAGCCCCAATGTTCCCTCCAGGCACTTTCAGTGTGGGTGCCTTCTCCATGTGGTTCCTGGTTTCACTGCAGCTCTGAAGAGAATGTTAGCAAAGAGGTAATCGGGACAGCGCAAGCAGTACTCAAAGACAGGGAGAGCAAGCTCTCTCTTGGCACTTTGGATGTGGGACATACAGCGAGATGTTTGCTGCTTTTACATTTGGCTGTTGGGAGATTTACAGCACAAAGATATCTAGTTGATTTGAAGCAGTTCCGAGAAAGTCTAAACATAATCCTCACTTTTCCCTCCTGGCACTTTCCCTGTAGGAGATACCGCAAGACGTTTCTGTATATAGGGCACAGCGCTCTGCAGGGTGTTAGCAGAGAGTTTCCCGGGACAGTGAAACCCTATATCAGAGACAATGAGAAGAAGCCCCAACGTTCCTTCCAGGCACTTCCAGTGTGGGTGCCTTCTCCACGTGGTTCCTGGTTTCACTGCAGCTCTGAAGAGAATGTTAGCAAAGAGGTAATCGGGACAGTGCAAACAGTACTCAAAGACAGGGAGAGCAAGCTCTCTCTTGGCACTTTGGATGTGGGACATACAGCGAGATGTTTGCTGCTTTTACATTTGGCTGTTGGGAGATTTACAGCACAAAGATATCTAGTTGATTTGAAGCAGTTCCGAGAAAGTCTAAACATAATCCTCACTTTTCCCTCCTGGCACTTTCCCTGTAGGAGATACCGCAAGACGTTTCTGTATATTGGGCACAGCGCTCTGCAGGGTGTTAGCAGAGAGTTTCCCGGGACAGTGAAACCCTATATCAGAGACACTGAGAAGAAGCCCCAATGTTCCCTCCAGGCACTTTCAGTGTGGGTGCCTTCTCCACGTGGTTCCTGGTTTCACTGCAGCTCTGAAGAGAATGTTAGCAAAGAGGTAATCGGGACAGTGCAAACAGTACTCAAAGACAGGGAGAGCAAGCTCTCTCTTGGCACTTTGGATGTGGGACATACAGCGAGATGTTTGCTGCTTTTACATTTGGCTGTTGGGAGATTTACAGCACAAAGATATCTAGTTGATTTGAAGCAGTTCCGAGAAAGTCTAAACATAATCCTCACTTTTCCCTCCTGGCACTTTCCCTGTAGGGGATACCGCAAGACGTTTCTGTATATTGGGCACAGCGCTCTGCAGGGTGTTAGCAGAGAGTTTCCCGGGACAGTGAAACCCTATATCAGAGACACTGAGAAGAAGCCCCAATGTTCCCTCCAGGCACTTTCAGTGTGGGTGCCTTCTCCACGTGGTTCCTGGTTTCACTGCAGCTCTGAAGAGAATGTTAGCAAAGAGGTAATCGGGACAGTGCAAACAGTACTCAAAGACAGGGAGAGCAAGCTCTACATTACTCTCTTGGCACTTTGGATGTGGGACATACAGCGAGATGTTTGCTGCTTTTGCGTTTGGCTGTTGGGAGATTTACAGCACAAAGATATCTAGTTGATTTGAAGCAGTTCCGAGAAAGTCTAAACATAATCCTCACTTTTCCCTCCTGGCACTTTCCCTGTAGGAGATACCGCAAGACGTTTCTGTATATTGGGCACAGCGCTCTGCAGGGTGTTAGCAGAGAGTTTCCCGGGACAGTGAAACCCTATATCAGAGACACTGAGAAGAAGCCCCAATGTTCCCTCCAGGCACTTTCAGTGTGGGTGCCTTCTCCACGTGGTTCCTGGTTTCACTGCAGCTCTGAAGAGAATGTTAGCAAAGAGGTAATCGGGACAGTGCAAACAGTACTCAAAGACAGGGAGAGCAAGCTCTACATTACTCTCTTGGCACTTTGGATGTGGGACATACAGCAAGATGTTTGCTGCTTTTGCGTTTGGCTGTTGGGAGATTTACAGCACAAAGATATCTAGTTGATTTGAAGCAGTTCCGAGAAAGTCTAAACATAATCCTCACTTTTCCCTCCTGGCACTTTCCCTGTAGGAGATACCGCAAGACGTTTCTGTATATTGGGCACAGCGCTCTGCAGGGTGTTAGCAGAGAGTTTCCCGGGACAGTGAAACCCTATATCAGAGACACTGAGAAGAAGCCCCAATGTTCCCTCCAGGCACTTTCAGTGTGGGTGCCTTCTCCACGTGGTTCCTGGTTTCACTGCAGCTCTGAAGAGAATGTTAGCAAAGAGGTAATCGGGACAGCGCAAGCAGTACTCAAAGACAGGGAGAGCAAGCTCTCTCTTGGCACTTTGGATGTGGGACATACAGCGAGATGTTTGCTGCTTTTACATTTGGCTGTTGGGAGATTTACAGCACAAAGATATCTAGTTGATTTGAAGCAGTTCCGAGAAAGTCTAAACATAATCCTCACTTTTCCCTCCTGGCACTTTCCCTGTAGGGGATACCGCAAGACGTTTCTGTATATTGGGCACAGCGCTCTGCAGGGTGTTAGCAGAGAGTTTCCCGGGACAGTGAAACCCTATATCAGAGACACTGAGAAGAAGCCCCAATGTTCCCTCCAGGCACTTTCAGTGTGGGTGCCTTCTCCACGTGGTTCCTGGTTTCACTGCAGCTCTGAAGAGAATGTTAGCAAAGAGGTAATCGGGACAGTGCAAACAGTACTCAAAGACAGGGAGAGCAAGCTCTACATTACTCTCTTGGCACTTTGGATGTGGGACATACAGCGAGATGTTTGCTGCTTTTGCGTTTGGCTGTTGGGAGATTTACAGCACAAAGATATCTAGTTGATTTGAAGCAGTTCCGAGAAAGTCTAAACATAATCCTCACTTTTCCCTCCTGGCACTTTCCCTGTAGGAGATACCGCAAGACGTTTCTGTATATTGGGCACAGCGCTCTGCAGGGTGTTAGCAGAGAGTTTCCCGGGACAGTGAAACCCTATATCAGAGACACTGAGAAGAAGCCCCAATGTTCCCTCCAGGCACTTTCAGTGTGGGTGCCTTCTCCACGTGGTTCCTGGTTTCACTGCAGCTCTGAAGAGAATGTTAGCAAAGAGGTAATCGGGACAGCGCAAGCAGTACTCAAAGACAGGGAGAGCAAGCTCTCTCTTGGCACTTTGGATGTGGGACATACAGCGAGATGTTTGCTGCTTTTACATTTGGCTGTTGGGAGATTTACAGCACAAAGGTATCTAGTTGATTTGAAGCAGTTCCGAGAAAGTCTAAACATAATCCTCCCTTTTCCCTCCTGGCACTTTCCCTGTAGGAGATACCGCAAGACGTTTCTGTATATTGGGCACAGCGCTCTGCAGGGTGTTAGCAGAGAGTTTCCCGGGACAGTAAAACCCTATATCAGAGACACTGAGAAGAAGCCCCAACGTTCCTTCCAGGCACTTCCAGTGTGGGTGCCTTCTCCACGTGGTTCCTGGTTTCACTGCAGCTCTGAAGAGAATGTTAGCAAAGAGGTAATCGGGACAGTGCAAACAGTACTCAAAGACAGGGAGAGCAAGCTCTCTCTTGGCACTTTGGATGTGGGACATACAGCGAGATGTTTGCTGCTTTTACATTTGGCTGTTGGGAGATTTACAGCACAAAGATATCTAGTTGATTTGAAGCAGTTCCGAGAAAGTCTAAACATAATCCTCACTTTTCCCTCCTGGCACTTTCCCTGTAGGGGATACCGCAAGACGTTTCTGTATATTGGGCACAGCGCTCTGCAGGGTGTTAGCAGAGAGTTTCCCGGGACAGTGAAACCCTATATCAGAGACACTGAGAAGAAGCCCCAATGTTCCCTCCAGGCACTTTCAGTGTGGGTGCCTTCTCCACGTGGTTCCTGGTTTCACTGCAGCTCTGAAGAGAATGTTAGCAAAGAGGTAATCGGGACAGTGCAAACAGTACTCAAAGACAGGGAGAGCAAGCTCTACATTACTCTCTTGGCACTTTAGATGTGGGACATACAGCGAGATGTTTGCTGCTTTTGCGTTTGGCTGTTGGGAGATTTACAGCACAAAGATATCTAGTTGATTTGAAGCAGTTCCGAGAAAGTCTAAGCATAATCCTCACTTTTCCCTCCTGGCACTTTCCCTGTAGGGGATACCGCAAGACATTTCTGTATATTGGGCACAGCGCTGTGCAGGGTGTTAGCAGAGACTTTCCCGGGACAGTGAAACCCTATATCAGAGACACTGAGAAGAAGCCCCAATGTTCCCTCCAGGCACTTTCAGTGTGGGTGCCTTCTCCACGTGGTTCCTGGTTTCACTGCAGCTCTGAAGAGAATGTTAGCAAAGAGGTAATCGGGACAGTGCAAACAGTACTCAAAGACAGGGAGAGCAAGCTCTCTCTTGGCACTTTGGATGTGGGACATACAGCGAGATGTTTGCTGCTTTTGCGTTTGGCTGTTGGGAGATTTACAGCACAAAGATATCTAGTTGATTTGAAGCAGTTCCGAGAAAGTCTAAACATAATCCTCACTTTTCCCTCCTGGCACTTTCCCTGTAGGGGATACCGCAAGACATTTCTGTATATTGGGCACAGCGCTGTGCAGGGTGTTAGCAGAGACTTTCCCGGGACAGTGAAACCCTATGTCAGAGACACTGAGAAGAAGCCCCAATGTTCCCTCCAGGCACTTTCAGTGTGGGTGCCTTCTCCACGTGGTTCCTGGTTTCACTGCAGCTCTGAAGAGAATGTTAGCAAAGAGGTAATCGGGACAGTGCAAACAGTACTCAAAGACAGGGAGAGCAAGCTCTCTCTTGGCACTTTGGATGTGGGACATACAGCGAGATGTTTGCTGCTTTTGCGTTTGGCTGTTGGGAGATTTACAGCACAAAGATATCTAGTTGATTTGAAGCAGTTCCGAGAAAGTCTAAACATAATCCTCACTTTTCCCTCCTGGCACTTTCCCTGTAGGAGATACCGCAAGACGTTTCTGTATATTGGGCACAGCGCTCTGCAGGGTGTTAGCAGAGAGTTTCCCGGGACAGTGAAACCCTATATCAGAGACACTGAGAAGAAGCCCCAATGTTCCCTCCAGGCACTTTCAGTGTGGGTGCCTTCTCCACGTGGTTCCTGGTTTCACTGCAGCTCTGAAGAGAATGTTAGCAAAGAGGTAATCGGGACAGTGCAAACAGTACTCAAAGACAGGGAGAGCAAGCTCTCTCTTGGCACTTTGGATGTGGGACATACAGCAAGATGTTTGCTGCTTTTGCGTTTGGCTGTTGGGAGATTTACAGCACAAAGATATCTAGTTGATTTGAAGCAGTTCCGAGAAAGTCTAAACATAATCCTCACTTTTCCCTCCTGGCACTTTCCCTGTAGGGGATACCGCAAGACATTTCTGTATATTGGGCACAGCGCTGTGCAGGGTGTTAGCAGAGACTTTCCCGGGACAGTGAAACCCTATGTCAGAGACACTGAGAAGAAGCCCCAATGTTCCCTCCAGGCACTTTCAGTGTGGGTGCCTTCTCCACGTGGTTCCTGGTTTCACTGCAGCTCTGAAGAGAATGTTAGCAAAGAGGTAATCGGGACAGTGCAAACAGTACTCAAAGACAGGGAGAGCAAGCTCTACATTACTCTCTTGGCACTTTGGATGTGGGACATACAGCAAGATGTTTGCTGCTTTTGCGTTTGGCTGTTGGGAGATTTACAGCACAAAGATATCTAGTTGATTTGAAGCAGTTCCGAGAAAGTCTAAACATAATCCTCACTTTTCCCTCCTGGCACTTTCCCTGTAGGAGATACCGCAAGACGTTTCTGTATATTGGGCACAGCGCTCTGCAGGGTGTTAGCAGAGAGTTTCCCGGGACAGTGAAACCCTATATCAGAGACACTGAGAAGAAGCCCCAATGTTCCCTCCAGGCACTTTCAGTGTGGGTGCCTTCTCCACGTGGTTCCTGGTTTCACTGCAGCTCTGAAGAGAATGTTAGCAAAGAGGTAATCGGGACAGTGCAAACAGTACTCAAAGACAGGGAGAGCAAGCTCTCTCTTGGCACTTTGGATGTGGGACATACAGCGAGATGTTTGCTGCTTTTGCGTTTGGCTGTTGGGAGATTTACAGCACAAAGATATCTAGTTGATTTGAAGCAGTTCCGAGAAAGTCTAAACATAATCCTCACTTTTCCCTCCTGGCACTTTCCCTGTAGGAGATACCGCAAGACGTTTCTGTATATTGGGCACAGCGCTCTGCAGGGTGTTAGCAGAGAGTTTCCCGGGACAGTGAAACCCTATATCAGAGACACTGAGAAGAAGCCCCAATGTTCCCTCCAGGCACTTTCAGTGTGGGTGCCTTCTCCACGTGGTTCCTGGTTTCACTGCAGCTCTGAAGAGAATGTTAGCAAAGAGGTAATCGGGACAGTGCAAACAGTACTCAAAGACAGGGAGAGCAAGCTCTACATTACTCTCTTGGCACTTTGGATGTGGGACATACAGCGAGATGTTTGCTGCTTTTACATTTGGCTGTTGGGAGATTTACAGCACAAAGATATCTAGTTGATTTGAAGCAGTTCCGAGAAAGTCTAAACATAATCCTCACTTTTCCCTCCTGGCACTTTCCCTGTAGGGGATACCGCAAGACATTTCTGTATATTGGGCACAGCGCTGTGCAGGGTGTTAGCAGAGACTTTCCCGGGACAGTGAAACCCTATATCAGAGACACTGAGAAGAAGCCCCAATGTTCCCTCCAGGCACTTTCAGTGTGGGTGCCTTCTCCACGTGGTTCCTGGTTTCACAGCAGCTCTGAAGAGAATGTTAGCAAAGAGGTAATCGGGACAGCGCAAACAGTACTCAAAGACAGGGAGAGCAAGCTCTCTCTTGGCACTTTGGATGTGGGACATACAGCGAGATGTTTGCTGCTTTTACATTTGGCTGTTGGGAGATTTACAGCACAAAGATATCTAGTTGATTTGAAGCAGTTCCGAGAAAGTCTAAACATAATCCTCACTTTTCCCTCCTGGCACTTTCCCTGTAGGAGATACCGCAAGACGTTTCTGTATATTGGGCACAGCGCTCTGCAGGGTGTTAGCAGAGAGTTTCCCGGGACAGTGAAACCCTATATCAGAGACACTGAGAAGAAGCCCCAATGTTCCCTCCAGGCACTTTCAGTGTGGGTGCCTTCTCCACGTGGTTCCTGGTTTCACTGCAGCTCTGAAGAGAATGTTAGCAAAGAGGTAATCGGGACAGCGCAAGCAGTACTCAAAGACAGGGAGAGCAAGCTCTCTCTTGGCACTTTGGATGTGGGACATACAGCGAGATGTTTGCTGCTTTTACATTTGGCTGTTGGGAGATTTACAGCACAAAGATATCTAGTTGATTTGAAGCAGTTCCGAGAAAGTCTAAACATAATCCTCACTTTTCCCTCCTGGCACTTTCCCTGTAGGAGATACCGCAAGACGTTTCTGTATATTGGGCACAGCGCTCTGCAGGGTGTTAGCAGAGAGTTTCCCGGGACAGTGAAACCCTATATCAGAGACACTGAGAAGAAGCCCCAATGTTCCCTCCAGGCACTTTCAGTGTGGGTGCCTTCTCCACGTGGTTCCTGGTTTCACTGCAGCTCTGAAGAGAATGTTAGCAAAGAGGTAATCGGGACAGCGCAAACAGTACTCAAAGACAGGGAGAGCAAGCTCTACATTACTCTCTTGGCACTTTGGATGTGGGACATACAGCGAGATGTTTGCTGCTTTTGCGTTTGGCTGTTGGGAGATTTACAGCACAAAGATATCTAGTTGATTTGAAGCAGTTCCGAGAAAGTCTAAACATAATCCTCACTTTTCCCTCCTGGCACTTTCCCTGTAGGAGATACCGCAAGACGTTTCTGTATATTGGGCACAGCGCTCTGCAGGGTGTTAGCAGAGAGTTTCCCGGGACAGTGAAACCCTATATCAGAGACACTGAGAAGAAGCCCCAATGTTCCCTCCAGGCACTTTCAGTGTGGGTGCCTTCTCCACGTGGTTCCTGGTTTCACTGCAGCTCTGAAGAGAATGTTAGCAAAGAGGTAATCGGGACAGTGCAAACAGTACTCAAAGACAGGGAGAGCAAGCTCTACATTACTCTCTTGGCACTTTGGATGTGGGACATACAGCGAGATGTTTGCTGCTTTTACATTTGGCTGTTGGGAGATTTACAGCACAAAGATATCTAGTTGATTTGAAGCAGTTCCGAGAAAGTCTAAACATAATCCTCACTTTTCCCTCCTGGCACTTTCCCTGTAGGGGATACCGCAAGACATTTCTGTATATTGGGCACAGCGCTGTGCAGGGTGTTAGCAGAGACTTTCCTGGGACAGTGAAACCCTATATCAGAGACACTGAGAAGAAGCCCCAATGTTCCCTCCAGGCACTTTCAGTGTGGGTGCCTTCTCCACGTGGTTCCTGGTTTCACAGCAGCTCTGAAGAGAATGTTAGCAAAGAGGTAATCGGGACAGCGCAAACAGTACTCAAAGACAGGGAGAGCAAGCTCTCTCTTGGCACTTTGGATGTGGGACATACAGCGAGATGTTTGCTGCCTTTACATTTGGCTGTTGGGAGATTTACAGCACAAAGATATCTAGTTGATTTGAAGCAGTTCCGAGAAAGTCTAAACATAATCCTCACTTTTCCCTCCTGGCACTTTCCCTGTAGGAGATACCGCAAGACGTTTCTGTATATTGGGCACAGCGCTCTGCAGGGTGTTAGCAGAGAGTTTCCCGGGACAGTGAAACCCTATATCAGAGACACTGAGAAGAAGCCCCAATGTTCCCTCCAGGCACTTTCAGTGTGGGTGCCTTCTCCACGTGGTTCCTGGTTTCACTGCAGCTCTGAAGAGAATGTTAGCAAAGAGGTAATCGGGACAGCGCAAGCAGTACTCAAAGACAGGGAGAGCAAGCTCTCTCTTGGCACTTTGGATGTGGGACATACAGCGAGATGTTTGCTGCTTTTACATTTGGCTGTTGGGAGATTTACAGCACAAAGATATCTAGTTGATTTGAAGCAGTTCCGAGAAAGTCTAAACATAATCCTCACTTTTCCCTCCTGGCACTTTCCCTGTAGGAGATACCGCAAGACGTTTCTGTATATTGGGCACAGCGCTCTGCAGGGTGTTAGCAGAGAGTTTCCCGGGACAGTGAAACCCTATATCAGAGACAATGAGAAGAAGCCCCAACGTTCCTTCCAGGCACTTCCAGTGTGGGTGCCTTCTCCACGTGGTTCCTGGTTTCACTGCAGCTCTGAAGAGAATGTTAGCAAAGAGGTAATCGGGACAGTGCAAACAGTACTCAAAGACAGGGAGAGCAAGCTCTCTCTTGGCACTTTGGATGTGGGACATACAGCGAGATGTGTGCTGCTTTTACATTTGGCTGTTGGGAGATTTACAGCACAAAGATATCTAGTTGATTTGAAGCAGTTCCGAGAAAGTCTAAACATAATCCTCACTTTTCCCTCCTGGCACTTTCCCTGTAGGAGATACCGCAAGACGTTTCTGTATATTGGGCACAGCGCTCTGCAGGGTGTTAGCAGAGAGTTTCCCGGGACAGTGAAACCCTATATCAGAGACACTGAGAAGAAGCCCCAATGTTCCCTCCAGGCACTTTCAGTGTGGGTGCCTTCTCCACGTGGTTCCTGGTTTCACTGCAGCACTGAAGAGAATGTTAGCAAAGAGGTAATCGGGACAGTGCAAACAGTACTCAAAGACAGGGAGAGCAAGCTCTCTCTTGGCACTTTGGATGTGGGACATACAGCGAGATGTTTGCTGCTTTTACATTTGGCTGTTGGGAGATTTACAGCACAAAGATATCTAGTTGATTTGAAGCAGTTCCGAGAAAGTCTAAACATAATCCTCACTTTTCCCTCCTGGCACTTTCCCTGTAGGGGATACCGCAAGACGTTTCTGTATATTGGGCACAGCGCTCTGCAGGGTGTTAGCAGAGAGTTTCCCGGGACAGTGAAACCCTATATCAGAGACACTGAGAAGAAGCCCCAATGTTCCCTCCAGGCACTTTCAGTGTGGGTGCCTTCTCCACGTGGTTCCTGGTTTCACTGCAGCTCTGAAGAGAATGTTAGCAAAGAGGTAATCGGGACAGTGCAAACAGTACTCAAAGACAGGGAGAGCAAGCTCTACATAACTCTCTTGGCACTTTGGATGTGGGACATACAGCGAGATGTTTGCTGCTTTTGCGTTTGGCTGTTGGGAGATTTACAGCACAAAGATATCTAGTTGATTTGAAGCAGTTCCGAGAAAGTCTAAACATAATCCTCACTTTTCCCTCCTGGCACTTTCCCTGTAGGAGATACCGCAAGACGTTTCTGTATATTGGGCACAGCGCTCTGCAGGGTGTTAGCAGAGAGTTTCCCGGGACAGTGAAACCCTATATCAGAGACACTGAGAAGAAGCCCCAATGTTCCCTCCAGGCACTTTCAGTGTGGGTGCCTTCTCCACGTGGTTCCCGGTTTCACTGCAGCTCTGAAGAGAATGTTAGCAAAGAGGTAATCGGGACAGTGCAAACAGTACTCAAAGACAGGGAGAGCAAGCTCTACATTACTCTCTTGGCACTTTGGATGTGGGACATACAGCGAGATGTTTGCTGCTTTTACATTTGGCTGTTGGGAGATTTACAGCACAAAGATATCTAGTTGATTTGAAGCAGTTCCGAGAAAGTCTAAACATAATCCTCACTTTTCCCTCCTGGCACTTTCCCTGTAGGGGATACCGCAAGACATTTCTGTATATTGGGCACAGCGCTGTGCAGGGTGTTAGCAGAGACTTTCCTGGGACAGTGAAACCCTATATCAGAGACACTGAGAAGAAGCCCCAATGTTCCCTCCAGGCACTTTCAGTGTGGGTGCCTTCTCCACGTGGTTCCTGGTTTCACAGCAGCTCTGAAGAGAATGTTAGCAAAGAGGTAATCGGGACAGCGCAAACAGTACTCAAAGACAGGGAGAGCAAGCTCTCTCTTGGCACTTTGGATGTGGGACATACAGCGAGATGTTTGCTGCCTTTACATTTGGCTGTTGGGAGATTTACAGCACAAAGATATCTAGTTGATTTGAAGCAGTTCCGAGAAAGTCTAAACATAATCCTCACTTTTCCCTCCTGGCACTTTCCCTGTAGGAGATACCGCAAGACGTTTCTGTATATTGGGCACAGCGCTCTGCAGGGTGTTAGCAGAGAGTTTCCCGGGACAGTGAAACCCTATATCAGAGACACTGAGAAGAAGCCCCAATGTTCCCTCCAGGCACTTTCAGTGTGGGTGCCTTCTCCACGTGGTTCCTGGTTTCACTGCAGCTCTGAAGAGAATGTTAGCAAAGAGGTAATCGGGACAGCGCAAGCAGTACTCAAAGACAGGGAGAGCAAGCTCTCTCTTGGCACTTTGGATGTGGGACATACAGCGAGATGTTTGCTGCTTTTACATTTGGCTGTTGGGAGATTTACAGCACAAAGATATCTAGTTGATTTGAAGCAGTTCCGAGAAAGTCTAAACATAATCCTCACTTTTCCCTCCTGGCACTTTCCCTGTAGGAGATACCGCAAGACGTTTCTGTATATTGGGCACAGCGCTCTGCAGGGTGTTAGCAGAGAGTTTCCCGGGACAGTGAAACCCTATATCAGAGACACTGAGAAGAAGCCCCAATGTTCCCTCCAGGCACTTTCAGTGTGGGTGCCTTCTCCACGTGGTTCCTGGTTTCACTGCAGCACTGAAGAGAATGTTAGCAAAGAGGTAATCGGGACAGTGCAAACAGTACTCAAAGACAGGGAGAGCAAGCTCTCTCTTGGCACTTTGGATGTGGGACATACAGCGAGATGTTTGCTGCTTTTACATTTGGCTGTTGGGAGATTTACAGCACAAAGATATCTAGTTGATTTGAAGCAGTTCCGAGAAAGTCTAAACATAATCCTCACTTTTCCCTCCTGGCACTTTCCCTGTAGGGGATACCGCAAGACGTTTCTGTATATTGGGCACAGCGCTCTGCAGGGTGTTAGCAGAGAGTTTCCCGGGACAGTGAAACCCTATATCAGAGACACTGAGAAGAAGCCCCAATGTTCCCTCCAGGCACTTTCAGTGTGGGTGCCTTCTCCACGTGGTTCCTGGTTTCACTGCAGCTCTGAAGAGAATGTTAGCAAAGAGGTAATCGGGACAGTGCAAACAGTACTCAAAGACAGGGAGAGCAAGCTCTACATAACTCTCTTGGCACTTTGGATGTGGGACATACAGCGAGATGTTTGCTGCTTTTGCGTTTGGCTGTTGGGAGATTTACAGCACAAAGATATCTAGTTGATTTGAAGCAGTTCCGAGAAAGTCTAAACATAATCCTCACTTTTCCCTCCTGGCACTTTCCCTGTAGGAGATACCGCAAGACGTTTCTGTATATTGGGCACAGCGCTCTGCAGGGTGTTAGCAGAGAGTTTCCCGGGACAGTGAAACCCTATATCAGAGACAATGAGAAGAAGCCCCAACGTTCCTTCCAGGCACTTCCAGTGTGGGTGCCTTCTCCACGTGGTTCCTGGTTTCACTGCAGCTCTGAAGAGAATGTTAGCAAAGAGGTAATCGGGACAGTGCAAACAGTACTCAAAGACAGGGAGAGCAGGCTCTCTCTTGGCACTTTGGATGTGGGACATACAGCGAGATGTTTGCTGCTTTTACATTTGGCTGTTGGGAGATTTACAGCACAAAGATATCTAGTTGATTTGAAGCAGTTCTGAGAAAGTCTAAACATAATCCTCACTTTTCCCTCCTGGCACTTTCCCTGTAGGGGATACCGCAAGACGTTTCTGTATATTGGGCACAGCGCTCTGCAGGGTGTTAGCAGAGAGTTTCCCGGGACAGTGAAACCCTATATCAGAGACACTGAGAAGAAGCCCCAATGTTCCCTCCAGGCACTTTCAGTGTGGGTGCCTTCTCCACGTGGTTCCTGGTTTCACTGCAGCTCTGAAGAGAATGTTAGCAAAGAGGTAATCGGGACAGTGCAAACAGTACTCAAAGACAGGGAGAGCAAGCTCTACATTACTCTCTTGGCACTTTGGATGTGGGACATACAGCGAGATGTTTGCTGCTTTTACATTTGGCTGTTGGGAGATTTACAGCACAAAGATATCTAGTTGATTTGAAGCAGTTCCGAGAAAGTCTAAACATAATCCTCACTTTTCCCTCCTGGCACTTTCCCTGTAGGGGATACCGCAAGACATTTCTGTATATTGGGCACAGCGCTGTGCAGGGTGTTAGCAGAGACTTTCCCGGGACAGTGAAACCCTATATCAGAGACACTGAGAAGAAGCCCCAATGTTCCCTCCAGGCACTTCCAGTGTGGGTGCCTTCTCCACGTGGTTCCTGGTTTCACAGCAGCTCTGAAGAGAATGTTAGCAAAGAGGTAATCGGGACAGCGCAAACAGTACTCAAAGACAGGGAGAGCAAGCTCTCTCTTGGCACTTTGGATGTGGGACATACAGCGAGATGTTTGCTGCTTTTACATTTGGCTGTTGGGAGATTTACAGCACAAAGATATCTAGTTGATTTGAAGCAGTTCCGAGAAAGTCTAAACATAATCCTCACTTTTCCCTCCTGGCACTTTCCCTGTAGGAGATACGCAAGACGTTTCTGTATATTGGGCACAGCGCTCTGCAGGGTGTTAGCAGAGAGTTTCCCGGGACAGTGAAACCCTATATCAGAGACACTGAGAAGAAGCCCCAATGTTCCCTCCAGGCACTTTCAGTGTGGGTGCCTTCTCCACGTGGTTCCTGGTTTCACTGCAGCTCTGAAGAGAATGTTAGCAAAGAGGTAATCGGGACAGCGCAAGCAGTACTCAAAGACAGGGAGAGCAAGCTCTCTCTTGGCACTTTGGATGTGGGACATACAGCGAGATGTTTGCTGCTTTTACATTTGGCTGTTGGGAGATTTACAGCACAAAGATATCTAGTTGATTTGAAGCAGTTCCGAGAAAGTCTAAACATAATCCTCACTTTTCCCTCCTGGCACTTTCCCTGTAGGAGATACCGCAAGACGTTTCTGTATATTGGGCACAGCGCTCTGCAGGGTGTTAGCAGAGAGTTTCCCGGGACAGTGAAACCCTATATCAGAGACAATGAGAAGAAGCCCCAACGTTCCTTCCAGGCACTTCCAGTGTGGGTGCCTTCTCCACGTGGTTCCTGGTTTCACTGCAGCTCTGAAGAGAATGTTAGCAAAGAGGTAATCGGGACAGTGCAAACAGTACTCAAAGACAGGGAGAGCAAGCTCTCTCTTGGCACTTTGGATGTGGGACATACAGCGAGATGTTTGCTGCTTTTACATTTGGCTGTTGGGAGATTTACAGCACAAAGATATCTAGTTGATTTGAAGCAGTTCCGAGAAAGTCTAAACATAATCCTCACTTTTCCCTCCTGGCACTTTCCCTGTAGGAGATACCGCAAGACGTTTCTGTATATTGGGCACAGCGCTCTGCAGGGTGTTAGCAGAGAGTTTCCCGGGACAGTGAAACCCTATATCAGAGACACTGAGAAGAAGCCCCAATGTTCCCTCCAGGCACTTTCAGTGTGGGTGCCTTCTCCACGTGGTTCCTGGTTTCACTGCAGCACTGAAGAGAATGTTAGCAAAGAGGTAATCGGGACAGTGCAAACAGTACTCAAAGACAGGGAGAGCAAGCTCTCTCTTGGCACTTTGGATGTGGGACATACAGCGAGATGTTTGCTGCTTTTACATTTGGCTGTTGGGAGATTTACAGCACAAAGATATCTAGTTGATTTGAAGCAGTTCCGAGAAAGTCTAAACATAATCCTCACTTTTCCCTCCTGGCACTTTCCCTGTAGGGGATACCGCAAGACGTTTCTGTATATTGGGCACAGCGCTCTGCAGGGTGTTAGCAGAGAGTTTCCCGGGACAGTGAAACCCTATATCAGAGACACTGAGAAGAAGCCCCAATGTTCCCTCCAGGCACTTTCAGTGTGGGTGCCTTCTCCACGTGGTTCCTGGTTTCACTGCAGCTCTGAAGAGAATGTTAGCAAAGAGGTAATCGGGACAGTGCAAACAGTACTCAAAGACAGGGAGAGCAAGCTCTACATTACTCTCTTGGCACTTTGGATGTGGGACATACAGCGAGATGTTTGCTGCTTTTGCGTTTGGCTGTTGGGAGATTTACAGCACAAAGATATCTAGTTGATTTGAAGCAGTTCCGAGAAAGTCTAAGCATAATCCTCACTTTTCCCTCCTGGCACTTTCCCTGTAGGGGATACCGCAAGACATTTCTGTATATTGGGCACAGCGCTGTGCAGGGTGTTAGCAGAGACTTTCCCGGGACAGTGAAACCCTATGTCAGAGACACTGAGAAGAAGCCCCAATGTTCCTTCCAGGCACTTTCAGTGTGGGTGCCTTCTCCACGTGGTTCCTGGTTTCACTGCAGCTCTGAAGAGAATGTTAGCAAAGAGGTAATCGGGACAGTGCAAACAGTACTCAAAGACAGGGAGAGCAAGCTCTCTCTTGGCACTTTGGATGTGGGACATACAGCGAGATGTTTGCTGCTTTTACATTTGGCTGTTGGGAGATTTACAGCACAAAGATATCTAGTTGATTTGAAGCAGTTCCGAGAAAGTCTAAACATAATCCTCACTTTTCCCTCCTGGCACTTTTCCTGTAGGAGATACCGCAAGACGTTTCTGTATATTGGGCACAGCGCTCTGTAGGGTGTTAGCAGAGAGTTTCCCGGGACAGTGAAACCCTATATCAGAGACACTGAGAAGAAGCCCCAATGTTCCCTCCAGGCACTTTCAGTGTGGGTGCCTTCTCCACGTGGTTCCTGGTTTCACTGCAGCTCTGAAGAGAATGTTAGCAAAGAGGTAATCGGGACAGTGCAAACAGTACTCAAAGACAGGGAGAGCAAGCTCTACATTACTCTCTTGGCACTTTGGATGTGGGACATACAGCAAGATGTTTGCTGCTTTTACATTTGGCTGTTGGGAGATTTACAGCACAAAGATATCTAGTTGATTTGAAGCAGTTCCGAGAAAGTCTAAACATAATCCTCACTTTTCCCTCCTGGCACTTTCCCTGTAGGGGATACCGCAAGACATTTCTGTATATTGGGCACAGCGCTCTGCAGGGTGTTAGCAGAGAGTTTCCCGGGACAGTGAAACCCTATATCAGAGACACTGAGAAGAAGCCCCAATGTTCCCTCCAGGCACTTTCAGTGTGGGTGCCTTCTCCACGTGGTTCCTGGTTTCACTGCAGCTCTGAAGAGAATGTTAGCAAAGAGGTAATCGGGACAGTGCAAACAGTACTCAAAGACAGGG
Source organism: Chroicocephalus ridibundus (assembly GCF_963924245.1). NCBI lineage: Eukaryota > Metazoa > Chordata > Aves > Charadriiformes > Laridae > Chroicocephalus > Chroicocephalus ridibundus. The sequence goes on from NW_026961266.1 coordinate 50,885, forward strand.
AGAGCAAGCTCTACATTACTCTCTTGGCACTTTGGATGTGGGACATACAGCGAGATGTTTGCTGCTTTTGCGTTTGGCTGTTGGGAGATTTACAGCACAAAGATATCTAGTTGATTTGAAGCAGTTCCGAGAAAGTCTAAACATAATCCTCACTTTTCCCTCCTGGCACTTTCCCTGTAGGAGATACCGCAAGACGTTTCTGTATATTGGGCACAGCGCTCTGCAGGGTGTTAGCAGAGAGTTTCCCGGGACAGTGAAACCCTATATCAGAGACACTGAGAAGAAGCCCCAATGTTCCCTCCAGGCACTTTCAGTGTGGGTGCCTTCTCCACGTGGTTCCTGGTTTCACTGCAGCTCTGAAGAGAATGTTAGCAAAGAGGTAATCGGGACAGTGCAAACAGTACTCAAAGACAGGGAGAGCAAGCTCTACATTACTCTCTTGGCACTTTGGATGTGGGACATACAGCGAGATGTTTGCTGCTTTTGCGTTTGGCTGTTGGGAGATTTACAGCACAAAGATATCTAGTTGATTTGAAGCAGTTCCGAGAAAGTCTAAACATAATCCTCACTTTTCCCTCCTGGCACTTTCCCTGTAGGAGATACCGCAAGACGTTTCTGTATATTGGGCACAGCGCTCTGCAGGGTGTTAGCAGAGAGTTTCCCGGGACAGTGAAACCCTATATCAGAGACACTGAGAAGAAGCCCCAATGTTCCCTCCAGGCACTTTCAGTGTGGGTGCCTTCTCCACGTGGTTCCTGGTTTCACTGCAGCTCTGAAGAGAATGTTAGCAAAGAGGTAATCGGGACAGTGCAAACAGTACTCAAAGACAGGGAGAGCAAGCTCTCTCTTGGCACTTTGGATGTGGGACATACAGCGAGATGTTTGCTGCTTTTACATTTGGCTGTTGGGAGATTTACAGCACAAAGATATCTAGTTGATTTGAAGCAGTTCCGAGAAAGTCTAAACATAATCCTCACTTTTCCCTCCTGGCACTTTCCCTGTAGGAGATACCGCAAGACGTTTCTGTATATTGGGCACAGCGCTCTGCAGGGTGTTAGCAGAGAGTTTCCCGGGACAGTGAAACCCTATATCAGAGACACTGAGAAGAAGCCCCAATGTTCCCTCCAGGCACTTTCAGTGTGGGTGCCTTCTCCACGTGGTTCCTGGTTTCACTGCAGCTCTGAAGAGAATGTTAGCAAAGAGGTAATCGGGACAGTGCAAACAGTACTCAAAGACAGGGAGAGCAAGCTCTACATTACTCTCTTGGCACTTTGGATGTGGGACATACAGCGAGATGTTTGCTGCTTTTGCGTTTGGCTGTTGGGAGATTTACAGCACAAAGATATCTAGTTGATTTGAAGCAGTTCCGAGAAAGTCTAAACATAATCCTCACTTTTCCCTCCTGGCACTTTCCCTGTAGGAGATACCGCAAGACGTTTCTGTATATTGGGCACAGCGCTCTGCAGGGTGTTAGCAGAGAGTTTCCCGGGACAGTGAAACCCTATATCAGAGACACTGAGAAGAAGCCCCAATGTTCCCTCCAGGCACTTTCAGTGTGGGTGCCTTCTCCACGTGGTTCCTGGTTTCACTGCAGCTCTGAAGAGAATGTTAGCAAAGAGGTAATCGGGACAGTGCAAACAGTACTCAAAGACAGGGAGAGCAAGCTCTACATTACTCTCTTGGCACTTTGGATGTGGGACATACAGCGAGATGTTTGCTGCTTTTACATTTGGCTGTTGGGAGATTTACAGCACAAAGATATCTAGTTGATTTGAAGCAGTTCCGAGAAAGTCTAAACATAATCCTCACTTTTCCCTCCTGGCACTTTCCCTGTAGGGGATACCGCAAGACATTTCTGTATATTGGGCACAGCGCTGTGCAGGGTGTTAGCAGAGACTTTCCCGGGACAGTGAAACCCTATATCAGAGACACTGAGAAGAAGCCCCAATGTTCCCTCCAGGCACTTTCAGTGTGGGTGCCTTCTCCACGTGGTTCCTGGTTTCACAGCAGCTCTGAAGAGAATGTTAGCAAAGAGGTAATCGGGACAGCGCAAACAGTACTCAAAGACAGGGAGAGCAAGCTCTCTCTTGGCACTTTGGATGTGGGACATACAGCGAGATGTTTGCTGCTTTTACATTTGGCTGTTGGGAGATTTACAGCACAAAGATATCTAGTTGATTTGAAGCAGTTCCGAGAAAGTCTAAACATAATCCTCACTTTTCCCTCCTGGCACTTTCCCTGTAGGAGATACCGCAAGACGTTTCTGTATATTGGGCACAGCGCTCTGCAGGGTGTTAGCAGAGAGTTTCCCGGGACAGTGAAACCCTATATCAGAGACACTGAGAAGAAGCCCCAATGTTCCCTCCAGGCACTTTCAGTGTGGGTGCCTTCTCCACGTGGTTCCTGGTTTCACTGCAGCTCTGAAGAGAATGTTAGCAAAGAGGTAATCGGGACAGCGCAAGCAGTACTCAAAGACAGGGAGAGCAAGCTCTCTCTTGGCACTTTGGATGTGGGACATACAGCGAGATGTTTGCTGCTTTTACATTTGGCTGTTGGGAGATTTACAGCACAAAGATATCTAGTTGATTTGAAGCAGTTCCGAGAAAGTCTAAACATAATCCTCACTTTTCCCTCCTGGCACTTTCCCTGTAGGAGATACCGCAAGACGTTTCTGTATATTGGGCACAGCGCTCTGCAGGGTGTTAGCAGAGAGTTTCCCGGGACAGTGAAACCCTATATCAGAGACACTGAGAAGAAGCCCAAACGTTCCTTCCAGGCACTTCCAGTGTGGGTGCCTTCTCCACGTGGTTCCTGGTTTCACTGCAGCTCTGAAGAGAATGTTAGCAAAGAGGTAATCGGGACAGTGCAAACAGTACTCAAAGACAGGGAGAGCAAGCTCTCTCTTGGCACTTTGGATGTGGGACATACAGCGAGATGTTTGCTGCTTTTACATTTGGCTGTTGGGAGATTTACAGCACAAAGATATCTAGTTGATTTGAAGCAGTTCCGAGAAAGTCTAAACATAATCCTCACTTTTCCCTCCTGGCACTTTCCCTGTAGGAGATACCGCAAGACGTTTCTGTATATTGGGCACAGCGCTCTGCAGGGTGTTAGCAGAGAGTTTCCCGGGACAGTGAAACCCTATATCAGAGACACTGAGAAGAAGCCCCAATGTTCCCTCCAGGCACTTTCAGTGTGGGTGCCTTCTCCACGTGGTTCCTGGTTTCACTGCAGCACTGAAGAGAATGTTAGCAAAGAGGTAATCGGGACAGTGCAAACAGTACTCAAAGACAGGGAGAGCAAGCTCTCTCTTGGCACTTTGGATGTGGGACATACAGCGAGATGTTTGCTGCTTTTACATTTGGCTGTTGGGAGATTTACAGCACAAAGATATCTAGTTGATTTGAAGCAGTTCCGAGAAAGTCTAAACATAATCCTCACTTTTCCCTCCTGGCACTTTCCCTGTAGGGGATACCGCAAGACGTTTCTGTATATTGGGCACAGCGCTCTGCAGGGTGTTAGCAGAGAGTTTCCCGGGACAGTGAAACCCTATATCAGAGACACTGAGAAGAAGCCCCAATGTTCCCTCCAGGCACTTTCAGTGTGGGTGCCTTCTCCACGTGGTTCCTGGTTTCACTGCAGCTCTGAAGAGAATGTTAGCAAAGAGGTAATCGGGACAGTGCAAACAGTACTCAAAGACAGGGAGAGCAAGCTCTACATTACTCTCTTGGCACTTTGGATGTGGGACATACAGCGAGATGTTTGCTGCTTTTGCGTTTGGCTGTTGGGAGATTTACAGCACAAAGATATCTAGTTGATTTGAAGCAGTTCCGAGAAAGTCTAAGCATAATCCTCACTTTTCCCTCCTGGCACTTTCCCTGTAGGGGATACCGCAAGACATTTCTGTATATTGGGCACAGCGCTGTGCAGGGTGTTAGCAGAGACTTTCCTGGGACAGTGAAACCCTATGTCAGAGACACTGAGAAGAAGCCCCAATGTTCCTTCCAGGCACTTTCAGTGTGGGTGCCTTCTCCACGTGGTTCCTGGTTTCACTGCAGCTCTGAAGAGAATGTTAGCAAAGAGGTAATCGGGACAGTGCAAACAGTACTCAAAGACAGGGAGAGCAAGCTCTCTCTTGGCACTTTGGATGTGGGACATACAGCGAGATGTTTGCTGCTTTTACATTTGGCTGTTGGGAGATTTACAGCACAAAGATATCTAGTTGATGTGAAGCAGTTCCGAGAAAGTCTAAGCATAATCCTCACTTTTCCCTCCTGGCACTTTCCCTGTGGGGGATACCGCAAGACATTTCTGTATATTGGGCACAGCGCTGTGCAGGGTGTTAGCAGAGACTTTCCCGGGACAGTGAAACCCTATATCAGAGACACTGAGAAGAAGCCCCAATGTTCCCTCCAGGCACTTTCAGTGTGGGTGCCTTCTCCACGTGGTTCCTGGTTTCACAGCAGCTCTGAAGAGAATGTTAGCAAAGAGGTAATCGGGACAGCGCAAACAGTACTCAAAGACAGGGAGAGCAAGCTCTCTCTTGGCACTTTGGATGTGGGACATACAGCGAGATGTTTGCTGCTTTTACATTTGGCTGTTGGGAGATTTACAGCACAAAGATATCTAGTTGATTTGAAGCAGTTCCGAGAAAGTCTAAACATAATCCTCACTTTTCCCTCCTGGCACTTTCCCTGTAGGAGATACCGCAAGACGTTTCTGTATATTGGGCACAGCGCTCTGCAGGGTGTTAGCAGAGAGTTTCCCGGGACAGTGAAACCCTATATCAGAGACAATGAGAAGAAGCCCCAACGTTCCTTCCAGGCACTTCCAGTGTGGGTGCCTTCTCCACGTGGTTCCTGGTTTCACTGCAGCTCTGAAGAGAATGTTAGCAAAGAGGTAATCGGGACAGTGCAAACAGTACTCAAAGACAGGGAGAGCAAGCTCTACATTACTCTCTTGGCACTTTGGATGTGGGACATACAGCGAGATGTTTGCTGCTTTTGCGTTTGGCTGTTGGGAGATTTACAGCACAAAGATATCTAGTTGATTTGAAGCAGTTCCGAGAAAGTCTAAACATAATCCTCACTTTTCCCTCCTGGCACTTTCCCTGTAGGAGATACCACAAGACGTTTCTGTATATTGGGCACAGCGCTCTGCAGGGTGTTAGCAGAGAGTTTCCCGGGACAGTGAAACCCTATATCAGAGACAATGAGAAGAAGCCCCAATGTTCCCTCCAGGCACTTTCAGTGTGGGTGCCTTCTCCACGTGGTTCCTGGTTTCACTGCAGCTCTGAAGAGAATGTTAGCAAAGAGGTAATCGGGACAGCGCAAGCAGTACTCAAAGACAGGGAGAGCAAGCTCTCTCTTGGCACTTTGGATGTGGGACATACAGCGAGATGTTTGCTGCTTTTACATTTGGCTGTTGGGAGATTTACAGCACAAAGATATCTAGTTGATTTGAAGCAGTTCCGAGAAAGTCTAAACATAATCCTCACTTTTCCCTCCTGGCACTTTCCCTGTAGGAGATACCGCAAGACGTTTCTGTATATTGGGCACAGCGCTCTGCAGGGTGTTAGCAGAGAGTTTCCCGGGACAGTGAAACCCTATATCAGAGACACTGAGAAGAAGCCCCAATGTTCCCTCCAGGCACTTTCAGTGTGGGTGCCTTCTCCACGTGGTTCCTGGTTTCACTGCAGCTCTGAAGAGAATGTTAGCAAAGAGGTAATCGGGACAGTGCAAACAGTACTCAAAGACAGGGAGAGCAAGCTCTACATTACTCTCTTGGCACTTTGGATGTGGGACATACAGCGAGATGTTTGCTGCTTTTGCGTTTGGCTGTTGGGAGATTTACAGCACAAAGATATCTAGTTGATTTGAAGCAGTTCCGAGAAAGTCTAAACATAATCCTCACTTTTCCCTCCTGGCACTTTCCCTGTAGGAGATACCGCAAGACGTTTCTGTATATTGGGCACAGCGCTCTGCAGGGTGTTAGCAGAGAGTTTCCCGGGACAGTGAAACCCTATATCAGAGACAATGAGAAGAAGCCCCAACGTTCCTTCCAGGCACTTCCAGTGTGGGTGCCTTCTCCACGTGGTTCCTGGTTTCACTGCAGCTCTGAAGAGAATGTTAGCAAAGAGGTAATCGGGACAGTGCAAACAGTACTCAAAGACAGGGAGAGCAAGCTCTCTCTTGGCACTTTGGATGTGGGACATACAGCGAGATGTGTGCTGCTTTTACATTTGGCTGTTGGGAGATTTACAGCACAAAGATATCTAGTTGATTTGAAGCAGTTCCGAGAAAGTCTAAACATAATCCTCACTTTTCCCTCCTGGCACTTTCCCTGTAGGAGATACCGCAAGACGTTTCTGTATATTGGGCACAGCGCTCTGCAGGGTGTTAGCAGAGAGTTTCCCGGGACAGTGAAACCCTATATCAGAGACACTGAGAAGAAGCCCCAATGTTCCCTCCAGGCACTTTCAGTGTGGGTGCCTTCTCCACGTGGTTCCTGGTTTCACTGCAGCTCTGAAGAGAATGTTAGCAAAGAGGTAATCGGGACAGTGCAAACAGTACTCAAAGACAGGGAGAGCAAGCTCTCTCTTGGCACTTTGGATGTGGGACATACAGCGAGATGTTTGCTGCTTTTACATTTGGCTGTTGGGAGATTTACAGCACAAAGATATCTAGTTGATTTGAAGCAGTTCCGAGAAAGTCTAAACATAATCCTCACTTTTCCCTCCTGGCACTTTCCCTGTAGGAGATACCGCAAGACGTTTCTGTATATTGGGCACAGCGCTCTGCAGGGTGTTAGCAGAGAGTTTCCCGGGACAGTGAAACCCTATATCAGAGACACTGAGAAGAAGCCCCAATGTTCCCTCCAGGCACTTTCAGTGTGGGTGCCTTCTCCACGTGGTTCCTGGTTTCACTGCAGCTCTGAAGAGAATGTTAGCAAAGAGGTAATCGGGACAGTGCAAACAGTACTCAAAGACAGGGAGAGCAAGCTCTACATTACTCTCTTGGCACTTTGGATGTGGGACATACAGCGAGATGTTTGCTGCTTTTGCGTTTGGCTGTTGGGAGATTTACAGCACAAAGATATCTAGTTGATTTGAAGCAGTTCCGAGAAAGTCTAAACATAATCCTCACTTTTCCCTCCTGGCACTTTCCCTGTAGGAGATACCGCAAGACGTTTCTGTATATTGGGCACAGCGCTGTGCAGGGTGTTAGCAGAGAGTTTCCCGGGACAGTGAAACCCTATATCAGAGACACTGAGAAGAAGCCCCAATGTTCCCTCCAGGCACTTTCAGTGTGGGTGCCTTCTCCACGTGGTTCCTGGTTTCACTGCAGCTCTGAAGAGAATGTTAGCAAAGAGGTAATCGGGACAGTGCAAACAGTACTCAAAGACAGGGAGAGCAAGCTCTACATTACTCTCTTGGCACTTTGGATGTGGGACATACAGCGAGATGTTTGCTGCTTTTACATTTGGCTGTTGGGAGATTTACAGCACAAAGATATCTAGTTGATTTGAAGCAGTTCCGAGAAAGTCTAAACATAATCCTCACTTTTCCCTCCTGGCACTTTCCCTGTAGGGGATACCGCAAGACATTTCTGTATATTGGGCACAGCGCTGTGCAGGGTGTTAGCAGAGACTTTCCCGGGACAGTGAAACCCTATGTCAGAGACACTGAGAAGAAGCCCCAATGTTCCCTCCAGGCACTTTCAGTGTGGGTGCCTTCTCCACGTGGTTCCTGGTTTCACAGCAGCTCTGAAGAGAATGTTAGCAAAGAGGTAATCGGGACAGCGCAAACAGTACTCAAAGACAGGGAGAGCAAGCTCTCTCTTGGCACTTTGGATGTGGGACATACAGCGAGATGTTTGCTGCTTTTACATTTGGCTGTTGGGAGATTTACAGCACAAAGATATCTAGTTGATTTGAAGCAGTTCCGAGAAAGTCTAAACATAATCCTCACTTTTCCCTCCTGGCACTTTCCCTGTAGGAGATACCGCAAGACGTTTCTGTATATTGGGCACAGCGCTCTGCAGGGTGTTAGCAGAGAGTTTCCCGGGACAGTGAAACCCTATATCAGAGACACTGAGAAGAAGCCCCAATGTTCCCTCCAGGCACTTTCAGTGTGGGTGCCTTCTCCACGTGGTTCCTGGTTTCACTGCAGCTCTGAAGAGAATGTTAGCAAAGAGGTAATCGGGACAGCGCAAGCAGTACTCAAAGACAGGGAGAGCAAGCTCTCTCTTGGCACTTTGGATGTGGGACATACAGCGAGATGTTTGCTGCTTTTACATTTGGCTGTTGGGAGATTTACAGCACAAAGATATCTAGTTGATTTGAAGCAGTTCCGAGAAAGTCTAAACATAATCCTCACTTTTCCCTCCTGGCACTTTCCCTGTAGGAGATACCGCAAGACGTTTCTGTATATTGGGCACAGCGCTGTGCAGGGTGTTAGCAGAGACTTTCCCGGGACAGTGAAACCCTATGTCAGAGACACTGAGAAGAAGCCCCAATGTTCCCTCCAGGCACTTTCAGTGTGGGTGCCTTCTCCACGTGGTTCCTGGTTTCACTGCAGCTCTGAAGAGAATGTTAGCAAAGAGGTAATCGGGACAGTGCAAACAGTACTCAAAGACAGGGAGAGCAAGCTCTCTCTTGGCACTTTGGATGTGGGACATACAGCGAGATGTTTGCTGCTTTTACATTTGGCTGTTGGGAGATTTACAGCACAAAGATATCTAGTTGATTTGAAGCAGTTCCGAGAAAGTCTAAACATAATCCTCACTTTTCCCTCCTGGCACTTTCCCTGTAGGAGATACCGCAAGACGTTTCTGTATATTGGGCACAGCGCTCTGCAGGGTGTTAGCAGAGAGTTTCCCGGGACAGTGAAACCCTATATCAGAGACACTGAGAAGAAGCCCCAATGTTCCCTCCAGGCACTTTCAGTGTGGGTGCCTTCTCCACGTGGTTCCTGGTTTCACTGCAGCTCTGAAGAGAATGTTAGCAAAGAGGTAATCGGGACAGTGAAAACAGTACTCAAAGACAGGGAGAGCAAGCTCTACATTACTCTCTTGGCACTTTGGATGTGGGACATACAGCGAGATGTTTGCTGCTTTTGCGTTTGGCTGTTGGGAGATTTACAGCACAAAGATATCTAGTTGATTTGAAGCAGTTCCGAGAAAGTCTAAACATAATCCTCACTTTTCCCTCCTGGCACTTTCCCTGTAGGGGATACCGCAAGACATTTCTGTATATTGGGCACAGCGCTGTGCAGGGTGTTAGCAGAGACTTTCCCGGGACAGTGAAACCCTATATCAGAGACACTGAGAAGAAGCCCCAATGTTCCCTCCAGGCACTTTCAGTGTGGGTGCCTTCTCCACGTGGTTCCTGGTTTCACAGCAGCTCTGAAGAGAATGTTAGCAAAGAGGTAATCGGGACAGCGCAAACAGTACTCAAAGACAGGGAGAGCAAGCTCTCTCTTGGCACTTTGGATGTGGGACATACAGCGAGATGTTTGCTGCTTTTACATTTGGCTGTTGGGAGATTTACAGCACAAAGATATCTAGTTGATTTGAAGCAGTTCCGAGAAAGTCTAAACATAATCCTCACTTTTCCCTCCTGGCACTTTCCCTGTAGGAGATACGCAAGACGTTTCTGTATATTGGGCACAGCGCTCTGCAGGGTGTTAGCAGAGAGTTTCCCGGGACAGTGAAACCCTATATCAGAGACACTGAGAAGAAGCCCCAATGTTCCCTCCAGGCACTTTCAGTGTGGGTGCCTTCTCCACGTGGTTCCTGGTTTCACTGCAGCTCTGAAGAGAATGTTAGCAAAGAGGTAATCGGGACAGCGCAAGCAGTACTCAAAGACAGGGAGAGCAAGCTCTCTCTTGGCACTTTGGATGTGGGACATACAGCGAGATGTTTGCTGCTTTTACATTTGGCTGTTGGGAGATTTACAGCACAAAGATATCTAGTTGATTTGAAGCAGTTCCGAGAAAGTCTAAACATAATCCTCACTTTTCCCTCCTGGCACTTTCCCTGTAGGAGATACCGCAAGACGTTTCTGTATATTGGGCACAGCGCTCTGCAGGGTGTTAGCAGAGAGTTTCCCGGGACAGTGAAACCCTATATCAGAGACACTGAGAAGAAGCCCCAATGTTCCCTCCAGGCACTTTCAGTGTGGGTGCCTTCTCCACGTGGTTCCTGGTTTCACTGCAGCACTGAAGAGAATGTTAGCAAAGAGGTAATCGGGACAGTGCAAACAGTACTCAAAGACAGGGAGAGCAAGCTCTCTCTTGGCACTTTGGATGTGGGACATACAGCGAGATGTTTGCTGCTTTTACATTTGGCTGTTGGGAGATTTACAGCACAAAGATATCTAGTTGATTTGAAGCAGTTCCGAGAAAGTCTAAACATAATCCTCACTTTTCCCTCCTGGCACTTTCCCTGTAGGAGATACCGCAAGACGTTTCTGTATATTGGGCACAGCGCTCTGCAGGGTGTTAGCAGAGAGTTTCCCGGGACAGTGAAACCCTATATCAGAGACACTGAGAAGAAGCCCCAATGTTCCCTCCAGGCACTTTCAGTGTGGGTGCCTTCTCCACGTGGTTCCTGGTTTCACTGCAGCTCTGAAGAGAATGTTAGCAAAGAGGTAATCGGGACAGCGCAAGCAGTACTCAAAGACAGGGAGAGCAAGCTCTCTCTTGGCACTTTGGATGTGGGACATACAGCGAGATGTTTGCTGCTTTTACATTTGGCTGTTGGGAGATTTACAGCACAAAGATATCTAGTTGATTTGAAGGAGTTCCGAGAAAGTCTAAACATAATCCTCACTTTTCCCTCCTGGCACTTTCCCTGTAGGAGATACCGCAAGACGTTTCTGTATATTGGGCACAGCGCTCTGCAGGGTGTTAGCAGAGAGTTTCCCGGGACAGTGAAACCCTATATCAGAGACACTGAGAAGAAGCCCCAATGTTCCCTCCAGGCACTTTCAGTGTGGGTGCCTTCTCCACGTGGTTCCTGGTTTCACTGCAGCTCTGAAGAGAATGTTAGCAAAGAGGTAATCGGGACAGTGCAAACAGTACTCAAAGACAGGGAGAGCAAGCTCTCTCTTGGCACTTTGGATGTGGGACATACAGCGAGATGTTTGCTGCTTTTACATTTGGCTGTTGGGAGATTTACAGCACAAAGATATCTAGTTGATTTGAAGCAGTTCCGAGAAAGTCTAAACATAATCCTCACTTTTCCCTCCTGGCACTTTCCCTGTAGGAGATACCGCAAGACGTTTCTGTATATTGGGCACAGCGCTCTGCAGGGTGTTAGCAGAGAGTTTCCCGGGACAGTGAAACCCTATATCAGAGACACTGAGAAGAAGCCCCAATGTTCCCTCCAGGCACTTTCAGTGTGGGTGCCTTCTCCACGTGGTTCCTGGTTTCACTGCAGCTCTGAAGAGAATGTTAGCAAAGAGGTAATCGGGACAGTGCAAACAGTACTCAAAGACAGGGAGAGCAAGCTCTACATTACTCTCTTGGCACTTTGGATGTGGGACATACAGCGAGATGTTTGCTGCTTTTGCGTTTGGCTGTTGGGAGATTTACAGCACAAAGATATCTAGTTGATTTGAAGCAGTTCCGAGAAAGTCTAAACATAATCCTCACTTTTCCCTCCTGGCACTTTCCCTGTAGGGGATACCGCAAGACATTTCTGTATATTGGGCACAGCGCTGTGCAGGGTGTTAGCAGAGACTTTCCCGGGACAGTGAAACCCTATATCAGAGACACTGAGAAGAAGCCCCAATGTTCCCTCCAGGCACTTTCAGTGTGGGTGCCTTCTCCACGTGGTTCCTGGTTTCACAGCAGCTCTGAAGAGAATGTTAGCAAAGAGGTAATCGGGACAGCGCAAACAGTACTCAAAGACAGGGAGAGCAAGCTCTCTCTTGGCACTTTGGATGTGGGACATACAGCGAGATGTTTGCTGCTTTTACATTTGGCTGTTGGGAGATTTACAGCACAAAGATATCTAGTTGATTTGAAGCAGTTCCGAGAAAGTCTAAACATAATCCTCACTTTTCCCTCCTGGCACTTTCCCTGTAGGAGATACCGCAAGACGTTTCTGTATATTGGGCACAGCGCTCTGCAGGGTGTTAGCAGAGAGTTTCCCGGGACAGTGAAACCCTATATCAGAGACACTGAGAAGAAGCCCCAATGTTCCCTCCAGGCACTTTCAGTGTGGGTGCCTTCTCCACGTGGTTCCTGGTTTCACTGCAGCTCTGAAGAGAATGTTAGCAAAGAGGTAATCGGGACAGCGCAAGCAGTACTCAAAGACAGGGAGAGCAAGCTCTCTCTTGGCACTTTGGATGTGGGACATACAGCGAGATGTTTGCTGCTTTTACATTTGGCTGTTGGGAGATTTACAGCACAAAGATATCTAGTTGATTTGAAGCAGTTCCGAGAAAGTCTAAACATAATCCTCACTTTTCCCTCCTGGCACTTTCCCTGTAGGAGATACCGCAAGACGTTTCTGTATATTGGGCACAGCGCTCTGCAGGGTGTTAGCAGAGAGTTTCCCGGGACAGTGAAACCCTATATCAGAGACACTGAGAAGAAGCCCCAATGTTCCCTCCAGGCACTTTCAGTGTGGGTGCCTTCTCCACGTGGTTCCTGGTTTCACTGCAGCACTGAAGAGAATGTTAGCAAAGAGGTAATCGGGACAGTGCAAACAGTACTCAAAGACAGGGAGAGCAAGCTCTCTCTTGGCACTTTGGATGTGGGACATACAGCGAGATGTTTGCTGCTTTTACATTTGGCTGTTGGGAGATTTACAGCACAAAGATATCTAGTTGATTTGAAGCAGTTCCGAGAAAGTCTAAACATAATCCTCACTTTTCCCTCCTGGCACTTTCCCTGTAGGAGATACCGCAAGACGTTTCTGTATATTGGGCACAGCGCTCTGCAGGGTGTTAGCAGAGAGTTTCCCGGGACAGTGAAACCCTATATCAGAGACACTGAGAAGAAGCCCCAATGTTCCCTCCAGGCACTTTCAGTGTGGGTGCCTTCTCCACGTGGTTCCTGGTTTCACTGCAGCACTGAAGAGAATGTTAGCAAAGAGGTAATCGGGACAGTGCAAACAGTACTCAAAGACAGGGAGAGCAAGCTCTCTCTTGGCACTTTGGATGTGGGACATACAGCGAGATGTTTGCTGCTTTTACATTTGGCTGTTGGGAGATTTACAGCACAAAGATATCTAGTTGATTTGAAGCAGTTCCGAGAAAGTCTAAACATAATCCTCACTTTTCCCTCCTGGCACTTTCCCTGTAGGAGATACCGCAAGACGTTTCTGTATATTGGGCACAGCGCTCTGCAGGGTGTTAGCAGAGAGTTTCCCGGGACAGTGAAACCCTATATCAGAGACACTGAGAAGAAGCCCCAATGTTCCCTCCAGGCACTTTCAGTGTGGGTGCCTTCTCCACGTGGTTCCTGGTTTCACTGCAGCTCTGAAGAGAATGTTAGCAAAGAGGTAATCGGGACAGTGCAAACAGTACTCAAAGACAGGGAGAGCAAGCTCTACATTACTCTCTTGGCACTTTGGATGTGGGACATACAGCGAGATGTTTGCTGCTTTTACATTTGGCTGTTGGGAGATTTACAGCACAAAGATATCTAGTTGATTTGAAGCAGTTCCGAGAAAGTCTAAACATAATCCTCACTTTTCCCTCCTGGCACTTTCCCTGTAGGGGATACCGCAAGACATTTCTGTATATTGGGCACAGCGCTGTGCAGGGTGTTAGCAGAGACTTTCCCGGGACAGTGAAACCCTATATCAGAGACACTGAGAAGAAGCCCCAATGTTCCCTCCAGGCACTTTCAGTGTGGGTGCCTTCTCCACGTGGTTCCTGGTTTCACAGCAGCTCTGAAGAGAATGTTAGCAAAGAGGTAATCGGGACAGCGCAAACAGTACTCAAAGACAGGGAGAGCAAGCTCTCTCTTGGCACTTTGGATGTGGGACATACAGCGAGATGTTTGCTGCTTTTACATTTGGCTGTTGGGAGATTTACAGCACAAAGATATCTAGTTGATTTGAAGCAGTTCCGAGAAAGTCTAAACATAATCCTCACTTTTCCCTCCTGGCACTTTCCCTGTAGGAGATACTGCAAGACGTTTCTGTATATTGGGCACAGCGCTCTGCAGGGTGTTAGCAGAGAGTTTCCCGGGACAGTGAAACCCTATATCAGAGACACTGAGAAGAAGCCCCAATGTTCCCTCCAGGCACTTTCAGTGTGGGTGCCTTCTCCACGTGGTTCCTGGTTTCACTGCAGCTCTGAAGAGAATGTTAGCAAAGAGGTAATCGGGACAGCGCAAGCAGTACTCAAAGACAGGGAGAGCAAGCTCTCTCTTGGCACTTTGGATGTGGGACATACAGCGAGATGTTTGCTGCTTTTACATTTGGCTGTTGGGAGATTTACAGCACAAAGATATCTAGTTGATTTGAAGCAGTTCCGAGAAAGTCTAAACATAATCCTCACTTTTCCCTCCTGGCACTTTCCCTGTAGGAGATACCGCAAGACATTTCTGTATATTGGGCACAGCGCTCTGCAGGGTGTTAGCAGAGAGTTTCCCGGGACAGTGAAACCCTATATCAGAGACACTGAGAAGAAGCCCCAATGTTCCCTCCAGGCACTTTCAGTGTGGGTGCCTTCTCCACGTGGTTCCTGGTTTCACTGCAGCACTGAAGAGAATGTTAGCAAAGAGGTAATCGGGACAGTGCAAACAGTACTCAAAGACAGGGAGAGCAAGCTCTCTCTTGGCACTTTGGATGTGGGACATACAGCGAGATGTTTGCTGCTTTTACATTTGGCTGTTGGGAGATTTACAGCACAAAGATATCTAGTTGATTTGAAGCAGTTCCGAGAAAGTCTAAACATAATCCTCACTTTTCCCTCCTGGCACTTTCCCTGTAGGGGATACCGCAAGACATTTCTGTATATTGGGCACAGCGCTCTGCAGGGTGTTAGCAGAGAGTTTCCCGGGACAGTGAAACCCTATATCAGAGACACTGAGAAGAAGCCCCAATGTTCCCTCCAGGCACTTTCAGTGTGGGTGCCTTCTCCACGTGGTTCCTGGTTTCACTGCAGCTCTGAAGAGAATGTTAGCAAAGAGGTAATCGGGACAGTGCAAACAGTACTCAAAGACAGGGAGAGCAAGCTCTACATTACTCTCTTGGCACTTTGGATGTGGGACATACAGCGAGATGTTTGCTGCTTTTGCGTTTGGCTGTTGGGAGATTTACAGCACAAAGATATCTAGTTGATTTGAAGCAGTTCCGAGAAAGTCTAAGCATAATCCTCACTTTTCCCTCCTGGCACTTTCCCTGTAGGGGATACCGCAAGACATTTCTGTATATTGGGCACAGCGCTGTGCAGGGTGTTAGCAGAGACTTTCCCGGGACAGTGAAACCCTATGTCAGAGACACTGAGAAGAAGCCCCAATGTTCCTTCCAGGCACTTTCAGTGTGGGTGCCTTCTCCACGTGGTTCCTGGTTTCACTGCAGCTCTGAAGAGAATGTTAGCAAAGAGGTAATCGGGACAGTGCAAACAGTACTCAAAGACAGGGAGAGCAAGCTCTCTCTTGGCACTTTGGATGTGGGACATACAGCGAGATGTTTGCTGCTTTTACATTTGGCTGTTGGGAGATTTACAGCACAAAGATATCTAGTTGATTTGAAGCAGTTCCGAGAAAGTCTAAACATAATCCTCACTTTTCCCTCCTGGCACTTTCCCTGTAGGAGATACCGCAAGACGTTTCTGTATATTGGGCACAGCGCTCTGTAGGGTGTTAGCAGAGAGTTTCCCGGGACAGTGAAACCCTATATCAGAGACACTGAGAAGAAGCCCCAATGTTCCCTCCAGGCACTTTCAGTGTGGGTGCCTTCTCCACGTGGTTCCTGGTTTCACTGCAGCTCTGAAGAGAATGTTAGCAAAGAGGTAATCGGGACAGTGCAAACAGTACTCAAAGACAGGGAGAGCAAGCTCTACATTACTCTCTTGGCACTTTGGATGTGGGACATACAGCAAGATGTTTGCTGCTTTTACATTTGGCTGTTGGGAGATTTACAGCACAAAGATATCTAGTTGATTTGAAGCAGTTCCGAGAAAGTCTAAACATAATCCTCACTTTTCCCTCCTGGCACTTTCCCTGTAGGGGATACCGCAAGACATTTCTGTATATTGGGCACAGCGCTGTGCAGGGTGTTAGCAGAGACTTTCCCGGGACAGTGAAACCCTATGTCAGAGACACTGAGAAGAAGCCCCAATGTTCCCTCCAGGCACTTTCAGTGTGGGTGCCTTCTCCACGTGGTTCCTGGTTTCACTGCAGCTCTGAAGAGAATGTTAGCAAAGAGGTAATCGGGACAGTGCAAACAGTACTCAAAGACAGGGAGAGCAAGCTCTCTCTTGGCACTTTGGATGTGGGACATACAGCGAGATATTTGCTGCTTTTGCGTTTGGCTGTTGGGAGATTTACAGCACAAAGATATCTAGTTGATTTGAAGCAGTTCCGAGAAAGTCTAAACATAATCCTCACTTTTCCCTCCTGGCACTTTCCCTGTAGGAGATACCGCAAGACGTTTCTGTATATTGGGCACAGCGCTCTGCAGGGTGTTAGCAGAGAGTTTCCCGGGACAGTGAAACCCTATATCAGAGACACTGAGAAGAAGCCCCAATGTTCCCTCCAGGCACTTTCAGTGTGGGTGCCTTCTCCACGTGGTTCCTGGTTTCACTGCAGCTCTGAAGAGAATGTTAGCAAAGAGGTAATCGGGACAGTGCAAACAGTACTCAAAGACAGGGAGAGCAAGCTCTCTCTTGGCACTTTGGATGTGGGACATACAGCGAGATGTTTGCTGCTTTTACATTTGGCTGTTGGGATATTTACAGCACAAAGATATCTAGTTGATTTGAAGCAGTTCCGAGAAAGTCTAAACATAATCCTCACTTTTCCCTCCTGGCACTTTCCCTGTAGGAGATACCGCAAGACGTTTCTGTATATTGGGCACAGCGCTCTGCAGGGTGTTAGCAGAGAGTTTCCCGGGACAGTGAAACCCTATATCAGAGACACTGAGAAGTAGCCCCAATGTTCCCTCCAGGCACTTTCAGTGTGGGTGCCTTCTCCACGTGGTTCCTGGTTTCACTGCAGCTCTGAAGAGAATGTTAGCAAAGAGGTAATCGGGACAGTGCAAACAGTACTCAAAGACAGGGAGAGCAAGCTCTACATTACTCTCTTGGCACTTTGGATGTGGGACATACAGCGAGATGTTTGCTGCTTTTACATTTGGCTGTTGGGAGATTTACAGCACAAAGATATCTAGTTGATTTGAAGCAGTTCCGAGAAAGTCTAAACATAATCCTCACTTTTCCCTCCTGGCACTTTCCCTGTAGGAGATACCGCAAGACGTTTCTGTATATTGGGCACAGCGCTCTGCAGGGTGTTAGCAGAGAGTTTCCCGGGACAGTGAAACCCTATATCAGAGACACTGAGAAGAAGCCCCAATGTTCCCTCCAGGCACTTTCAGTGTGGGTGCCTTCTCCACGTGGTTCCTGGTTTCACTGCAGCTCTGAAGAGAATGTTAGCAAAGAGGTAATCGGGACAGCGCAAGCAGTACTCAAAGACAGGGAGAGCAAGCTCTCTCTTGGCACTTTGGATGTGGGACATACAGCGAGATGTTTGCTGCTTTTACATTTGGCTGTTGGGAGATTTACAGCACAAAGATATCTAGTTGATTTGAAGCAGTTCCGAGAAAGTCTAAACATAATCCTCACTTTTCCCTCCTGGCACTTTCCCTGTAGGAGATACCGCAAGACGTTTCTGTATATTGGGCACAGCGCTCTGTAGGGTGTTAGCAGAGAGTTTCCCGGGACAGTGAAACCCTATATCAGAGACACTGAGAAGAAGCCCCAATGTTCCCTCCAGGCACTTTCAGTGTGGGTGCCTTCTCCACGTGGTTCCTGGTTTCACTGCAGCTCTGAAGAGAATGTTAGCAAAGAGGTAATCGGGACAGTGCAAACAGTACTCAAAGACAGGGAGAGCAAGCTCTACATTACTCTCTTGGCACTTTGGATGTGGGACATACAGCAAGATGTTTGCTGCTTTTACATTTGGCTGTTGGGAGATTTACAGCACAAAGATATCTAGTTGATTTGAAGCAGTTCCGAGAAAGTCTAAACATAATCCTCACTTTTCCCTCCTGGCACTTTCCCTGTAGGGGATACCGCAAGACATTTCTGTATATTGGGCACAGCGCTGTGCAGGGTGTTAGCAGAGACTTTCCCGGGACAGTGAAACCCTATGTCAGAGACACTGAGAAGAAGCCCCAATGTTCCCTCCAGGCACTTTCAGTGTGGGTGCCTTCTCCACGTGGTTCCTGGTTTCACTGCAGCTCTGAAGAGAATGTTAGCAAAGAGGTAATCGGGACAGTGCAAACAGTACTCAAAGACAGGGAGAGCAAGCTCTCTCTTGGCACTTTGGATGTGGGACATACAGCGAGATATTTGCTGCTTTTGCGTTTGGCTGTTGGGAGATTTACAGCACAAAGATATCTAGTTGATTTGAAGCAGTTCCGAGAAAGTCTAAACATAATCCTCACTTTTCCCTCCTGGCACTTTCCCTGTAGGAGATACCGCAAGACGTTTCTGTATATTGGGCACAGCGCTCTGCAGGGTGTTAGCAGAGAGTTTCCCGGGACAGTGAAACCCTATATCAGAGACACTGAGAAGAAGCCCCAATGTTCCCTCCAGGCACTTTCAGTGTGGGTGCCTTCTCCACGTGGTTCCTGGTTTCACTGCAGCTCTGAAGAGAATGTTAGCAAAGAGGTAATCGGGACAGTGCAAACAGTACTCAAAGACAGGGAGAGCAAGCTCTCTCTTGGCACTTTGGATGTGGGACATACAGCGAGATGTTTGCTGCTTTTACATTTGGCTGTTGGGATATTTACAGCACAAAGATATCTAGTTGATTTGAAGCAGTTCCGAGAAAGTCTAAACATAATCCTCACTTTTCCCTCCTGGCACTTTCCCTGTAGGAGATACCGCAAGACGTTTCTGTATATTGGGCACAGCGCTCTGCAGGGTGTTAGCAGAGAGTTTCCCGGGACAGTGAAACCCTATATCAGAGACACTGAGAAGTAGCCCCAATGTTCCCTCCAGGCACTTTCAGTGTGGGTGCCTTCTCCACGTGGTTCCTGGTTTCACTGCAGCTCTGAAGAGAATGTTAGCAAAGAGGTAATCGGGACAGTGCAAACAGTACTCAAAGACAGGGAGAGCAAGCTCTACATTACTCTCTTGGCACTTTGGATGTGGGACATACAGCGAGATGTTTGCTGCTTTTACATTTGGCTGTTGGGAGATTTACAGCACAAAGATATCTAGTTGATTTGAAGCAGTTCCGAGAAAGTCTAAACATAATCCTCACTTTTCCCTCCTGGCACTTTCCCTGTAGGAGATACCGCAAGACGTTTCTGTATATTGGGCACAGCGCTCTGCAGGGTGTTAGCAGAGAGTTTCCCGGGACAGTGAAACCCTATATCAGAGACACTGAGAAGAAGCCCCAATGTTCCCTCCAGGCACTTTCAGTGTGGGTGCCTTCTCCACGTGGTTCCTGGTTTCACTGCAGCTCTGAAGAGAATGTTAGCAAAGAGGTAATCGGGACAGCGCAAGCAGTACTCAAAGACAGGGAGAGCAAGCTCTCTCTTGGCACTTTGGATGTGGGACATACAGCGAGATGTTTGCTGCTTTTACATTTGGCTGTTGGGAGATTTACAGCACAAAGATATCTAGTTGATTTGAAGCAGTTCCGAGAAAGTCTAAACATAATCCTCACTTTTCCCTCCTGGCACTTTCCCTGTAGGGGATACCGCAAGACATTTCTGTATATTGGGCACAGCGCTGTGCAGGGTGTTAGCAGAGACTTTCCCGGGACAGTGAAACCCTATATCAGAGACACTGAGAAGAAGCCCCAATGTTCCCTCCAGGCACTTTCAGTGTGGGTGCCTTCTCCACGTGGTTCCTGGTTTCACAGCAGCTCTGAAGAGAATGTTAGCAAAGAGGTAATCGGGACAGCGCAAACAGTACTCAAAGACAGGGAGAGCAAGCTCTCTCTTGGCACTTTGGATGTGGGACATACAGCGAGATGTTTGCTACTTTTACATTTGGCTGTTGGGAGATTTACAGCACAAAGATATCTAGTTGATTTGAAGCAGTTCCGAGAAAGTCTAAACATAATCCTCACTTTTCCCTCCTGGCACTTTCCCTGTAGGAGATACCGCAAGACGTTTCTGTATATTGGGCACAGCGCTCTGCAGGGTGTTAGCAGAGAGTTTCCCGGGACAGTGAAACCCTATATCAGAGACACTGAGAAGAAGCCCCAATGTTCCCTCCAGGCACTTTCAGTGTGGGTGCCTTCTCCACGTGGTTCCTGGTTTCACTGCAGCTCTGAAGAGAATGTTAGCAAAGAGGTAATCGGGACAGCGCAAGCAGTACTCAAAGACAGGGAGAGCAAGCTCTCTCTTGGCACTTTGGATGTGGGACATACAGCGAGATGTTTGCTGCTTTTACATTTGGCTGTTGGGAGATTTACAGCACAAAGATATCTAGTTGATTTGAAGCAGTTCCGAGAAAGTCTAAACATAATCCTCACTTTTCCCTCCTGGCACTTTCCCTGTAGGAGATACCGCAAGACGTTTCTGTATATTGGGCACAGCGCTCTGCAGGGTGTTAGCAGAGAGTTTCCCGGGACAGTGAAACCCTATATCAGAGACAATGAGAAGAAGCCCCAACGTTCCTTCCAGGCACTTCCAGTGTGGGTGCCTTCTCCACGTGGTTCCTGGTTTCACTGCAGCTCTGAAGAGAATGTTAGCAAAGAGGTAATCGGGACAGTGCAAACAGTACTCAAAGACAGGGAGAGCAAGCTCTCTCTTGGCACTTTGGATGTGGGACATACAGCGAGATGTTTGCTGCTTTTACATTTGGCTGTTGGGAGATTTACAGCACAAAGATATCTAGTTGATTTGAAGCAGTTCCGAGAAAGTCTAAACATAATCCTCACTTTTCCCTCCTGGCACTTTCCCTGTAGGAGATACCGCAAGACGTTTCTGTATATTGGGCACAGCGCTCTGCAGGGTGTTAGCAGAGAGTTTCCCGGGACAGTGAAACCCTATATCAGAGACACTGAGAAGAAGCCCCAATGTTCCCTCCAGGCACTTTCAGTGTGGGTGCCTTCTCCACGTGGTTCCTGGTTTCACTGCAGCACTGAAGAGAATGTTAGCAAAGAGGTAATCGGGACAGTGCAAACAGTACTCAAAGACAGGGAGAGCAAGCTCTCTCTTGGCACTTTGGATGTGGGACATACAGCGAGATGTTTGCTGCTTTTGCGTTTGGCTGTTGGGAGATTTACAGCACAAAGATATCTAGTTGATTTGAAGCAGTTCCGAGAAAGTCTAAACATAATCCTCACTTTTCCCTCCTGGCACTTTCCCTGTAGGGGATACCGCAAGACGTTTCTGTATATTGGGCACAGCGCTCTGCAGGGTGTTAGCAGAGAGTTTCCCGGGACAGTGAAACCCTATATCAGAGACACTGAGAAGAAGCCCCAATGTTCCCTCCAGGCACTTTCAGTGTGGGTGCCTTCTCCACGTGGTTCCTGGTTTCACTGCAGCTCTGAAGAGAATGTTAGCAAAGAGGTAATCGGGACAGTGCAAACAGTACTCAAAGACAGGGAGAGAAAGCTCTACATTACTCTCTTGGCACTTTGGATGTGGGACATACAGCGAGATGTTTGCTGCTTTTGCGTTTGGCTGTTGGGAGATTTACAGCACAAAGATATCTAGTTGATTTGAAGCAGTTCCGAGAAAGTCTAAGCATAATCCTCACTTTTCCCTCCTGGCACTTTCCCTGTAGGGGATACCGCAAGACATTTCTGTATATTGGGCACAGCGCTGTGCAGGGTGTTAGCAGAGACTTTCCCGGGACAGTGAAACCCTATGTCAGAGACACTGAGAAGAAGCCCCAATGTTCCTTCCAGGCACTTTCAGTGTGGGTGCCTTCTCCACGTGGTTCCTGGTTTCACTGCAGCTCTGAAGAGAATGTTAGCAAAGAGGTAATCGGGACAGTGCAAACAGTACTCAAAGACAGGGAGAGCAAGCTCTCTCTTGGCACTTTGGATGTGGGACATACAGCGAGATGTTTGCTGCTTTTACATTTGGCTGTTGGGAGATTTACAGCACAAAGATATCTAGTTGATTTGAAGCAGTTCCGAGAAAGTCTAAACATAATCCTCACTTTTCCCTCCTGGCACTTTTCCTGTAGGAGATACCGCAAGACGTTTCTGTATATTGGGCACAGCGCTCTGTAGGGTGTTAGCAGAGAGTTTCCCGGGACAGTGAAACCCTATATCAGAGACACTGAGAAGAAGCCCCAATGTTCCCTCCAGGCACTTTCAGTGTGGGTGCCTTCTCCACGTGGTTCCTGGTTTCACTGCAGCTCTGAAGAGAATGTTAGCAAAGAGGTAATCGGGACAGTGCAAACAGTACTCAAAGACAGGGAGAGCAAGCTCTACATTACTCTCTTGGCACTTTGGATGTGGGACATACAGCGAGATGTTTGCTGCTTTTACATTTGGCTGTTGGGAGATTTACAGCACAAAGATATCTAGTTGATTTGAAGCAGTTCCGAGAAAGTCTAAACATAATCCTCACTTTTCCCTCCTGGCACTTTCCCTGTAGGGGATACCGCAAGACATTTCTGTATATTGGGCACAGCGCTCTGCAGGGTGTTAGCAGAGAGTTTCCCGGGACAGTGAAACCCTATATCAGAGACAATGAGAAGAAGCCCCAACGTTCCTTCCAGGCACTTCCAGTGTGGGTGCCTTCTCCACGTGGTTCCTGGTTTCACTGCAGCTCTGAAGAGAATGTTAGCAAAGAGGTAATCGGGACAGTGCAAACAGTACTCAAAGACAGGGAGAGCAAGCTCTCTCTTGGCACTTTGGATGTGGGACATACAGCGAGATGTGTGCTGCTTTTACATTTGGCTGTTGGGAGATTTACAGCACAAAGATATCTAGTTGATTTGAAGCAGTTCCGAGAAAGTCTAAACATAATCCTCACTTTTCCCTCCTGGCACTTTCCCTGTAGGAGATACCGCAAGACGTTTCTGTATATTGGGCACAGCGCTCTGCAGGGTGTTAGCAGAGAGTTTCCCGGGACAGTGAAACCCTATATCAGAGACACTGAGAAGAAGCCCCAATGTTCCCTCCAGGCACTTTCAGTGTGGGTGCCTTCTCCACGTGGTTCCTGGTTTCACTGCAGCACTGAAGAGAATGTTAGCAAAGAGGTAATCGGGACAGTGCAAACAGTACTCAAAGACAGGGAGAGCAAGCTCTCTCTTGGCACTTTGGATGTGGGACATACAGCGAGATGTTTGCTGCTTTTACATTTGGCTGTTGGGAGATTTACAGCACAAAGATATCTAGTTGATTTGAAGCAGTTCCGAGAAAGTCTAAACATAATCCTCACTTTTCCCTCCTGGCACTTTCCCTGTAGGAGATACCGCAAGACGTTTCTGTATATTGGGCACAGCGCTCTGCAGGGTGTTAGCAGAGAGTTTCCCGGGACAGTGAAACCCTATATCAGAGACACTGAGAAGAAGCCCCAATGTTCCCTCCAGGCACTTTCAGTGTGGGTGCCTTCTCCACGTGGTTCCTGGTTTCACTGCAGCTCTGAAGAGAATGTTAGCAAAGAGGTAATCGGGACAGTGCAAACAGTACTCAAAGACAGGGAGAGCAAGCTCTACATTACTCTCTTGGCACTTTGGATGTGGGACATACAGCGAGATGTTTGCTGCTTTTGCGTTTGGCTGTTGGGAGATTTACAGCACAAAGATATCTAGTTGATTTGAAGCAGTTCCGAGAAAGTCTAAACATAATCCTCACTTTTCCCTCCTGGCACTTTCCCTGTAGGGGATACCGCAAGACGTTTCTGTATATTGGGCACAGCGCTGTGCAGGGTGTTAGCAGAGAGTTTCCCGGGACAGTGAAACCCTATATCAGAGACACTGAGAAGAAGCCCCAATGTTCCCTCCAGGCACTTTCAGTGTGGGTGCCTTCTCCACGTGGTTCCTGGTTTCACTGCAGCTCTGAAGAGAATGTTAGCAAAGAGGTAATCGGGACAGTGCAAACAGTACTCAAAGACAGGGAGAGCAAGCTCTACATTACTCTCTTGGCACTTTGGATGTGGGACATACAGCGAGATGTTTGCTGCTTTTACATTTGGCTGTTGGGAGATTTACAGCACAAAGATATCTAGTTGATTTGAAGCAGTTCCGAGAAAGTCTAAACATAATCCTCACTTTTCCCTCCTGGCACTTTCCCTGTAGGGGATACCGCAAGACGTTTCTGTATATTGGGCACAGCGCTCTGCAGGGTGTTAGCAGAGAGTTTCCCGGGACAGTGAAACCCTATATCAGAGACAATGAGAAGAAGCCCCAACGTTCCTTCCAGGCACTTCCAGTGTGGGTGCCTTCTCCACGTGGTTCCTGGTTTCACTGCAGCTCTGAAGAGAATGTTAGCAAAGAGGTAATCGGGACAGTGCAAACAGTACTCAAAGACAGGGAGAGCAAGCTCTCTCTTGGCACTTTGGATGTGGGACATACAGCGAGATGTGTGCTGCTTTTACATTTGGCTGTTGGGAGATTTACAGCACAAAGATATCTAGTTGATTTGAAGCAGTTCCGAGAAAGTCTAAACATAATCCTCACTTTTCCCTCCTGGCACTTTCCCTGTAGGAGATACCGCAAGACGTTTCTGTATATTGGGCACAGCGCTCTGCAGGGTGTTAGCAGAGAGTTTCCCGGGACAGTGAAACCCTATATCAGAGACACTGAGAAGAAGCCCCAATGTTCCCTCCAGGCACTTTCAGTGTGGGTGCCTTCTCCACGTGGTTCCTGGTTTCACTGCAGCACTGAAGAGAATGTTAGCAAAGAGGTAATCGGGACAGTGCAAACAGTACTCAAAGACAGGGAGAGCAAGCTCTCTCTTGGCACTTTGGATGTGGGACATACAGCGAGATGTTTGCTGCTTTTACATTTGGCTGTTGGGAGATTTACAGCACAAAGATATCTAGTTGATTTGAAGCAGTTCCGAGAAAGTCTAAACATAATCCTCACTTTTCCCTCCTGGCACTTTCCCTGTAGGAGATACCGCAAGACGTTTCTGTATATTGGGCACAGCGCTCTGTAGGGTGTTAGCAGAGAGTTTCCCGGGACAGTGAAACCCTATATCAGAGACACTGAGAAGAAGCCCCAATGTTCCCTCCAGGCACTTTCAGTGTGGGTGCCTTCTCCACGTGGTTCCTGGTTTCACTGCAGCTCTGAAGAGAATGTTAGCAAAGAGGTAATCGGGACAGTGCAAACAGTACTCAAAGACAGGGAGAGCAAGCTCTACATTACTCTCTTGGCACTTTGGATGTGGGACATACAGCGAGATGTTTGCTGCTTTTGCGTTTGGCTGTTGGGAGATTTACAGCACAAAGATATCTAGTTGATTTGAAGCAGTTCCGAGAAAGTCTAAACATAATCCTCACTTTTCCCTCCTGGCACTTTCCCTGTAGGGGATACCGCAAGACATTTCTGTATATTGGGCACAGCGCTCTGCAGGGTGTTAGCAGAGAGTTTCCCGGGACAGTGAAACCCTATATCAGAGACACTGAGAAGAAGCCCCAATGTTCCCTCCAGGCACTTTCAGTGTGGGTGCCTTCTCCACGTGGTTCCTGGTTTCACTGCAGCTCTGAAGAGAATGTTAGCAAAGAGGTAATCGGGACAGTGCAAACAGTACTCAAAGACAGGGAGAGCAAGCTCTACATTACTCTCTTGGCACTTTGGATGTGGGACATACAGCGAGATGTTTGCTGCTTTTGCGTTTGGCTATTGGGAGATTTACAGCACAAAGATATCTAGTTGATTTGAAGCAGTTCCGAGAAAGTCTAAGCATAATCCTCACTTTTCCCTCCTGGCACTTTCCCTGTAGGGGATACCGCAAGACGTTTCTGTATATTGGGCACAGCGCTGTGCAGGGTGTTAGCAGAGACTTTCCCGGGACAGTGAAACCCTATATCAGAGACACTGAGAAGAAGCCCCAATGTTCCCTCCAGGCACTTTCAGTGTGGGTGCCTTCTCCACGTGGTTCCTGGTTTCACAGCAGCTCTGAAGAGAATGTTAGCAAAGAGGTAATCGGGACAGCGCAAACAGTACTCAAAGACAGGGAGAGCAAGCTCTCTCTTGGCACTTTGGATGTGGGACATACAGCGAGATGTTTGCTGCTTTTACATTTGGCTGTTGGGAGATTTACAGCACAAAGATATCTAGTTGATTTGAAGCAGTTCCGAGAAAGTCTAAACATAATCCTCACTTTTCCCTCCTGGCACTTTCCCTGTAGGAGATACCGCAAGACGTTTCTGTATATTGGGCACAGCGCTCTGCAGGGTGTTAGCAGAGAGTTTCCCGGGACAGTGAAACCCTATATCAGAGACACTGAGAAGAAGCCCCAATGTTCCCTCCAGGCACTTTCAGTGTGGGTGCCTTCTCCACGTGGTTCCTGGTTTCACTGCAGCTCTGAAGAGAATGTTAGCAAAGAGGTAATCGGGACAGCGCAAGCAGTACTCAAAGACAGGGAGAGCAAGCTCTCTCTTGGCACTTTGGATGTGGGACATACAGCGAGATGTTTGCTGCTTTTACATTTGGCTGTTGGGAGATTTACAGCACAAAGATATCTAGTTGATTTGAAGCAGTTCCGAGAAAGTCTAAACATAATCCTCACTTTTCCCTCCTGGCACTTTCCCTGTAGGAGATACCGCAAGACGTTTCTGTATATTGGGCACAGCGCTCTGCAGGGTGTTAGCAGAGAGTTTCCCGGGACAGTGAAACCCTATATCAGAGACACTGAGAAGAAGCCCCAATGTTCCCTCCAGGCACTTTCAGTGTGGGTGCCTTCTCCACGTGGTTCCTGGTTTCACTGCAGCACTGAAGAGAATGTTAGCAAAGAGGTAATCGGGACAGTGCAAACAGTACTCAAAGACAGGGAGAGCAAGCTCTCTCTTGGCACTTTGGATGTGGGACATACAGCGAGATGTTTGCTGCTTTTACATTTGGCTGTTGGGAGATTTACAGCACAAAGATATCTAGTTGATTTGAAGCAGTTCCGAGAAAGTCTAAACATAATCCTCACTTTTCCCTCCTGGCACTTTCCCTGTAGGGGATACCGCAAGACGTTTCTGTATATTGGGCACAGCGCTGTGCAGGGTGTTAGCAGAGAGTTTCCCGGGACAGTGAAACCCTATATCAGAGACACTGAGAAGAAGCCCCAATGTTCCCTCCAGGCACTTTCAGTGTGGGTGCCTTCTCCACGTGGTTCCTGGTTTCACTGCAGCTCTGAAGAGAATGTTAGCAAAGAGGTAATCGGGACAGTGCAAACAGTACTCAAAGACAGGGAGAGCAAGCTCTACATTACTCTCTTGGCACTTTGGATGTGGGACATACAGCGAGATGTTTGCTGCTTTTGCGTTTGGCTGTTGGGAGATTTACAGCACAAAGATATCTAGTTGATTTGAAGCAGTTCCGAGAAAGTCTAAGCATAATCCTCACTTTTCCCTCCTGGCACTTTCCCTGTAGGGGATACCGCAAGACATTTCTGTATATTGGGCACAGCGCTGTGCAGGGTGTTAGCAGAGACTTTCCCGGGACAGTGAAACCCTATGTCAGAGACACTGAGAAGAAGCCCCAATGTTCCTTCCAGGCACTTTCAGTGTGGGTGCCTTCTCCACGTGGTTCCTGGTTTCACTGCAGCTCTGAAGAGAATGTTAGCAAAGAGGTAATCGGGACAGTGCAAACAGTACTCAAAGACAGGGAGAGCAAGCTCTCTCTTGGCACTTTGGATGTGGGACATACAGCGAGATGTTTGCTGCTTTTACATTTGGCTGTTGGGAGATTTACAGCACAAAGATATCTAGTTGATTTGAAGCAGTTCCGAGAAAGTCTAAACATAATCCTCACTTTTCCCTCCTGGCACTTTCCCTGTAGGAGATACCGCAAGACGTTTCTGTATATTGGGCACAGCGCTCTGCAGGGTGTTAGCAGAGAGTTTCCCGGGACAGTGAAACCCTATATCAGAGACACTGAGAAGAAGCCCCAATGTTCCCTCCAGGCACTTTCAGTGTGGGTGCCTTCTCCACGTGGTTCCTGGTTTCACTGCAGCTCTGAAGAGAATGTTAGCAAAGAGGTAATCGGGACAGTGCAAACAGTACTCAAAGACAGGGAGAGCAAGCTCTCTCTTGGCACTTTGGATGTGGGACATACAGCGAGATGTTTGCTGCTTTTACATTTGGCTGTTGGGATATTTACAGCACAAAGATATCTAGTTGATTTGAAGCAGTTCCGAGAAAGTCTAAACATAATCCTCACTTTTCCCTCCTGGCACTTTCCCTGTAGGAGATACCGCAAGACGTTTCTGTATATTGGGCACAGCGCTCTGCAGGGTGTTAGCAGAGAGTTTCCCGGGACAGTGAAACCCTATATCAGAGACACTGAGAAGTAGCCCCAATGTTCCCTCCAGGCACTTTCAGTGTGGGTGCCTTCTCCACGTGGTTCCTGGTTTCACTGCAGCTCTGAAGAGAATGTTAGCAAAGAGGTAATCGGGACAGTGCAAACAGTACTCAAAGACAGGGAGAGCAAGCTCTACATTACTCTCTTGGCACTTTGGATGTGGGACATACAGCGAGATGTTTGCTGCTTTTACATTTGGCTGTTGGGAGATTTACAGCACAAAGATATCTAGTTGATTTGAAGCAGTTCCGAGAAAGTCTAAACATAATCCTCACTTTTCCCTCCTGGCACTTTCCCTGTAGGGGATACCGCAAGACGTTTCTGTATATTGGGCACAGCGCTGTGCAGGGTGTTAGCAGAGACTTTCCCGGGACAGTGAAACCCTATATCAGAGACACTGAGAAGAAGCCCCAATGTTCCCTCCAGGCACTTTCAGTGTGGGTGCCTTCTCCACGTGGTTCCTGGTTTCACAGCAGCTCTGAAGAGAATGTTAGCAAAGAGGTAATCGGGACAGCGCAAACAGTACTCAAAGACAGGGAGAGCAAGCTCTCTCTTGGCACTTTGGATGTGGGACATACAGCGAGATGTTTGCTACTTTTACATTTGGCTGTTGGGAGATTTACAGCACAAAGATATCTAGTTGATTTGAAGCAGTTCCGAGAAAGTCTAAACATAATCCTCACTTTTCCCTCCTGGCACTTTCCCTGTAGGAGATACCGCAAGACGTTTCTGTATATTGGGCACAGCGCTCTGCAGGGTGTTAGCAGAGAGTTTCCCGGGACAGTGAAACCCTATATCAGAGACACTGAGAAGAAGCCCCAATGTTCCCTCCAGGCACTTTCAGTGTGGGTGCCTTCTCCACGTGGTTCCTGGTTTCACTGCAGCTCTGAAGAGAATGTTAGCAAAGAGGTAATCGGGACAGCGCAAGCAGTACTCAAAGACAGGGAGAGCAAGCTCTCTCTTGGCACTTTGGATGTGGGACATACAGCGAGATGTTTGCTGCTTTTACATTTGGCTGTTGGGAGATTTACAGCACAAAAATATCTAGTTGATTTGAAGCAGTTCCGAGAAAGTCTAAACATAATCCTCACTTTTCCCTCCTGGCACTTTCCCTGTAGGAGATACCGCAAGACGTTTCTGTATATTGGGCACAGCGCTCTGCAGGGTGTTAGCAGAGAGTTTCCCGGGACAGTGAAACCCTATATCAGAGACAATGAGAAGAAGCCCCAACGTTCCTTCCAGGCACTTCCAGTGTGGGTGCCTTCTCCACGTGGTTCCTGGTTTCACTGCAGCTCTGAAGAGAATGTTAGCAAAGAGGTAATCGGGACAGTGCAAACAGTACTCAAAGACAGGGAGAGCAAGCTCTCTCTTGGCACTTTGGATGTGGGACATACAGCGAGATGTTTGCTGCTTTTACATTTGGCTGTTGGGAGATTTACAGCACAAAGATATCTAGTTGATTTGAAGCAGTTCCGAGAAAGTCTAAACATAATCCTCACTTTTCCCTCCTGGCACTTTCCCTGTAGGAGATACCGCAAGACGTTTCTGTATATTGGGCACAGCGCTCTGCAGGGTGTTAGCAGAGAGTTTCCCGGGACAGTGAAACCCTATATCAGAGACACTGAGAAGAAGCCCCAATGTTCCCTCCAGGCACTTTCAGTGTGGGTGCCTTCTCCACGTGGTTCCTGGTTTCACTGCAGCACTGAAGAGAATGTTAGCAAAGAGGTAATCGGGACAGTGCAAACAGTACTCAAAGACAGGGAGAGCAAGCTCTCTCTTGGCACTTTGGATGTGGGACATACAGCGAGATGTTTGCTGCTTTTGCGTTTGGCTGTTGGGAGATTTACAGCACAAAGATATCTAGTTGATTTGAAGCAGTTCCGAGAAAGTCTAAACATAATCCTCACTTTTCCCTCCTGGCACTTTCCCTGTAGGGGATACCGCAAGACGTTTCTGTATATTGGGCACAGCGCTCTGCAGGGTGTTAGCAGAGAGTTTCCCGGGACAGTGAAACCCTATATCAGAGACACTGAGAAGAAGCCCCAATGTTCCCTCCAGGCACTTTCAGTGTGGGTGCCTTCTCCACGTGGTTCCTGGTTTCACTGCAGCTCTGAAGAGAATGTTAGCAAAGAGGTAATCGGGACAGTGCAAACAGTACTCAAAGACAGGGAGAGAAAGCTCTACATTACTCTCTTGGCACTTTGGATGTGGGACATACAGCGAGATGTTTGCTGCTTTTGCGTTTGGCTGTTGGGAGATTTACAGCACAAAGATATCTAGTTGATTTGAAGCAGTTCCGAGAAAGTCTAAGCATAATCCTCACTTTTCCCTCCTGGCACTTTCCCTGTAGGGGATACCGCAAGACATTTCTGTATATTGGGCACAGCGCTGTGCAGGGTGTTAGCAGAGACTTTCCCGGGACAGTGAAACCCTATGTCAGAGACACTGAGAAGAAGCCCCAATGTTCCTTCCAGGCACTTTCAGTGTGGGTGCCTTCTCCACGTGGTTCCTGGTTTCACTGCAGCTCTGAAGAGAATGTTAGCAAAGAGGTAATCGGGACAGTGCAAACAGTACTCAAAGACAGGGAGAGCAAGCTCTCTCTTGGCACTTTGGATGTGGGACATACAGCGAGATGTTTGCTGCTTTTACATTTGGCTGTTGGGAGATTTACAGCACAAAGATATCTAGTTGATTTGAAGCAGTTCCGAGAAAGTCTAAACATAATCCTCACTTTTCCCTCCTGGCACTTTTCCTGTAGGAGATACCGCAAGACGTTTCTGTATATTGGGCACAGCGCTCTGTAGGGTGTTAGCAGAGAGTTTCCCGGGACAGTGAAACCCTATATCAGAGACACTGAGAAGAAGCCCCAATGTTCCCTCCAGGCACTTTCAGTGTGGGTGCCTTCTCCACGTGGTTCCTGGTTTCACTGCAGCTCTGAAGAGAATGTTAGCAAAGAGGTAATCGGGACAGTGCAAACAGTACTCAAAGACAGGGAGAGCAAGCTCTACATTACTCTCTTGGCACTTTGGATGTGGGACATACAGCGAGATGTTTGCTGCTTTTACATTTGGCTGTTGGGAGATTTACAGCACAAAGATATCTAGTTGATTTGAAGCAGTTCCGAGAAAGTCTAAACATAATCCTCACTTTTCCCTCCTGGCACTTTCCCTGTAGGGGATACCGCAAGACATTTCTGTATATTGGGCACAGCGCTCTGCAGGGTGTTAGCAGAGAGTTTCCCGGGACAGTGAAACCCTATATCAGAGACAATGAGAAGAAGCCCCAACGTTCCTTCCAGGCACTTCCAGTGTGGGTGCCTTCTCCACGTGGTTCCTGGTTTCACTGCAGCTCTGAAGAGAATGTTAGCAAAGAGGTAATCGGGACAGTGCAAACAGTACTCAAAGACAGGGAGAGCAAGCTCTCTCTTGGCACTTTGGATGTGGGACATACAGCGAGATGTGTGCTGCTTTTACATTTGGCTGTTGGGAGATTTACAGCACAAAGATATCTAGTTGATTTGAAGCAGTTCCGAGAAAGTCTAAACATAATCCTCACTTTTCCCTCCTGGCACTTTCCCTGTAGGAGATACCGCAAGACGTTTCTGTATATTGGGCACAGCGCTCTGCAGGGTGTTAGCAGAGAGTTTCCCGGGACAGTGAAACCCTATATCAGAGACACTGAGAAGAAGCCCCAATGTTCCCTCCAGGCACTTTCAGTGTGGGTGCCTTCTCCACGTGGTTCCTGGTTTCACTGCAGCACTGAAGAGAATGTTAGCAAAGAGGTAATCGGGACAGTGCAAACAGTACTCAAAGACAGGGAGAGCAAGCTCTCTCTTGGCACTTTGGATGTGGGACATACAGCGAGATGTTTGCTGCTTTTACATTTGGCTGTTGGGAGATTTACAGCACAAAGATATCTAGTTGATTTGAAGCAGTTCCGAGAAAGTCTAAACATAATCCTCACTTTTCCCTCCTGGCACTTTCCCTGTAGGAGATACCGCAAGACGTTTCTGTATATTGGGCACAGCGCTCTGCAGGGTGTTAGCAGAGAGTTTCCCGGGACAGTGAAACCCTATATCAGAGACACTGAGAAGAAGCCCCAATGTTCCCTCCAGGCACTTTCAGTGTGGGTGCCTTCTCCACGTGGTTCCTGGTTTCACTGCAGCTCTGAAGAGAATGTTAGCAAAGAGGTAATCGGGACAGTGCAAACAGTACTCAAAGACAGGGAGAGCAAGCTCTACATTACTCTCTTGGCACTTTGGATGTGGGACATACAGCGAGATGTTTGCTGCTTTTGCGTTTGGCTGTTGGGAGATTTACAGCACAAAGATATCTAGTTGATTTGAAGCAGTTCCGAGAAAGTCTAAACATAATCCTCACTTTTCCCTCCTGGCACTTTCCCTGTAGGGGATACCGCAAGACGTTTCTGTATATTGGGCACAGCGCTGTGCAGGGTGTTAGCAGAGAGTTTCCCGGGACAGTGAAACCCTATATCAGAGACACTGAGAAGAAGCCCCAATGTTCCCTCCAGGCACTTTCAGTGTGGGTGCCTTCTCCACGTGGTTCCTGGTTTCACTGCAGCTCTGAAGAGAATGTTAGCAAAGAGGTAATCGGGACAGTGCAAACAGTACTCAAAGACAGGGAGAGCAAGCTCTACATTACTCTCTTGGCACTTTGGATGTGGGACATACAGCGAGATGTTTGCTGCTTTTACATTTGGCTGTTGGGAGATTTACAGCACAAAGATATCTAGTTGATTTGAAGCAGTTCCGAGAAAGTCTAAACATAATCCTCACTTTTCCCTCCTGGCACTTTCCCTGTAGGGGATACCGCAAGACGTTTCTGTATATTGGGCACAGCGCTCTGCAGGGTGTTAGCAGAGAGTTTCCCGGGACAGTGAAACCCTATATCAGAGACAATGAGAAGAAGCCCCAACGTTCCTTCCAGGCACTTCCAGTGTGGGTGCCTTCTCCACGTGGTTCCTGGTTTCACTGCAGCTCTGAAGAGAATGTTAGCAAAGAGGTAATCGGGACAGTGCAAACAGTACTCAAAGACAGGGAGAGCAAGCTCTCTCTTGGCACTTTGGATGTGGGACATACAGCGAGATGTGTGCTGCTTTTACATTTGGCTGTTGGGAGATTTACAGCACAAAGATATCTAGTTGATTTGAAGCAGTTCCGAGAAAGTCTAAACATAATCCTCACTTTTCCCTCCTGGCACTTTCCCTGTAGGAGATACCGCAAGACGTTTCTGTATATTGGGCACAGCGCTCTGCAGGGTGTTAGCAGAGAGTTTCCCGGGACAGTGAAACCCTATATCAGAGACACTGAGAAGAAGCCCCAATGTTCCCTCCAGGCACTTTCAGTGTGGGTGCCTTCTCCACGTGGTTCCTGGTTTCACTGCAGCACTGAAGAGAATGTTAGCAAAGAGGTAATCGGGACAGTGCAAACAGTACTCAAAGACAGGGAGAGCAAGCTCTCTCTTGGCACTTTGGATGTGGGACATACAGCGAGATGTTTGCTGCTTTTACATTTGGCTGTTGGGAGATTTACAGCACAAAGATATCTAGTTGATTTGAAGCAGTTCCGAGAAAGTCTAAACATAATCCTCACTTTTCCCTCCTGGCACTTTCCCTGTAGGAGATACCGCAAGACGTTTCTGTATATTGGGCACAGCGCTCTGTAGGGTGTTAGCAGAGAGTTTCCCGGGACAGTGAAACCCTATATCAGAGACACTGAGAAGAAGCCCCAATGTTCCCTCCAGGCACTTTCAGTGTGGGTGCCTTCTCCACGTGGTTCCTGGTTTCACTGCAGCTCTGAAGAGAATGTTAGCAAAGAGGTAATCGGGACAGTGCAAACAGTACTCAAAGACAGGGAGAGCAAGCTCTACATTACTCTCTTGGCACTTTGGATGTGGGACATACAGCGAGATGTTTGCTGCTTTTGCGTTTGGCTGTTGGGAGATTTACAGCACAAAGATATCTAGTTGATTTGAAGCAGTTCCGAGAAAGTCTAAACATAATCCTCACTTTTCCCTCCTGGCACTTTCCCTGTAGGGGATACCGCAAGACATTTCTGTATATTGGGCACAGCGCTCTGCAGGGTGTTAGCAGAGAGTTTCCCGGGACAGTGAAACCCTATATCAGAGACACTGAGAAGAAGCCCCAATGTTCCCTCCAGGCACTTTCAGTGTGGGTGCCTTCTCCACGTGGTTCCTGGTTTCACTGCAGCTCTGAAGAGAATGTTAGCAAAGAGGTAATCGGGACAGTGCAAACAGTACTCAAAGACAGGGAGAGCAAGCTCTACATTACTCTCTTGGCACTTTGGATGTGGGACATACAGCGAGATGTTTGCTGCTTTTGCGTTTGGCTATTGGGAGATTTACAGCACAAAGATATCTAGTTGATTTGAAGCAGTTCCGAGAAAGTCTAAGCATAATCCTCACTTTTCCCTCCTGGCACTTTCCCTGTAGGGGATACCGCAAGACGTTTCTGTATATTGGGCACAGCGCTGTGCAGGGTGTTAGCAGAGACTTTCCCGGGACAGTGAAACCCTATATCAGAGACACTGAGAAGAAGCCCCAATGTTCCCTCCAGGCACTTTCAGTGTGGGTGCCTTCTCCACGTGGTTCCTGGTTTCACAGCAGCTCTGAAGAGAATGTTAGCAAAGAGGTAATCGGGACAGCGCAAACAGTACTCAAAGACAGGGAGAGCAAGCTCTCTCTTGGCACTTTGGATGTGGGACATACAGCGAGATGTTTGCTGCTTTTACATTTGGCTGTTGGGAGATTTACAGCACAAAGATATCTAGTTGATTTGAAGCAGTTCCGAGAAAGTCTAAACATAATCCTCACTTTTCCCTCCTGGCACTTTCCCTGTAGGAGATACCGCAAGACGTTTCTGTATATTGGGCACAGCGCTCTGCAGGGTGTTAGCAGAGAGTTTCCCGGGACAGTGAAACCCTATATCAGAGACACTGAGAAGAAGCCCCAATGTTCCCTCCAGGCACTTTCAGTGTGGGTGCCTTCTCCACGTGGTTCCTGGTTTCACTGCAGCTCTGAAGAGAATGTTAGCAAAGAGGTAATCGGGACAGCGCAAGCAGTACTCAAAGACAGGGAGAGCAAGCTCTCTCTTGGCACTTTGGATGTGGGACATACAGCGAGATGTTTGCTGCTTTTACATTTGGCTGTTGGGAGATTTACAGCACAAAGATATCTAGTTGATTTGAAGCAGTTCCGAGAAAGTCTAAACATAATCCTCACTTTTCCCTCCTGGCACTTTCCCTGTAGGAGATACCGCAAGACGTTTCTGTATATTGGGCACAGCGCTCTGCAGGGTGTTAGCAGAGAGTTTCCCGGGACAGTGAAACCCTATATCAGAGACACTGAGAAGAAGCCCCAATGTTCCCTCCAGGCACTTTCAGTGTGGGTGCCTTCTCCACGTGGTTCCTGGTTTCACTGCAGCACTGAAGAGAATGTTAGCAAAGAGGTAATCGGGACAGTGCAAACAGTACTCAAAGACAGGGAGAGCAAGCTCTCTCTTGGCACTTTGGATGTGGGACATACAGCGAGATGTTTGCTGCTTTTACATTTGGCTGTTGGGAGATTTACAGCACAAAGATATCTAGTTGATTTGAAGCAGTTCCGAGAAAGTCTAAACATAATCCTCACTTTTCCCTCCTGGCACTTTCCCTGTAGGGGATACCGCAAGACGTTTCTGTATATTGGGCACAGCGCTGTGCAGGGTGTTAGCAGAGAGTTTCCCGGGACAGTGAAACCCTATATCAGAGACACTGAGAAGAAGCCCCAATGTTCCCTCCAGGCACTTTCAGTGTGGGTGCCTTCTCCACGTGGTTCCTGGTTTCACTGCAGCTCTGAAGAGAATGTTAGCAAAGAGGTAATCGGGACAGTGCAAACAGTACTCAAAGACAGGGAGAGCAAGCTCTACATTACTCTCTTGGCACTTTGGATGTGGGACATACAGCGAGATGTTTGCTGCTTTTGCGTTTGGCTGTTGGGAGATTTACAGCACAAAGATATCTAGTTGATTTGAAGCAGTTCCGAGAAAGTCTAAGCATAATCCTCACTTTTCCCTCCTGGCACTTTCCCTGTAGGGGATACCGCAAGACATTTCTGTATATTGGGCACAGCGCTGTGCAGGGTGTTAGCAGAGACTTTCCCGGGACAGTGAAACCCTATGTCAGAGACACTGAGAAGAAGCCCCAATGTTCCTTCCAGGCACTTTCAGTGTGGGTGCCTTCTCCACGTGGTTCCTGGTTTCACTGCAGCTCTGAAGAGAATGTTAGCAAAGAGGTAATCGGGACAGTGCAAACAGTACTCAAAGACAGGGAGAGCAAGCTCTCTCTTGGCACTTTGGATGTGGGACATACAGCGAGATGTTTGCTGCTTTTACATTTGGCTGTTGGGAGATTTACAGCACAAAGATATCTAGTTGATTTGAAGCAGTTCCGAGAAAGTCTAAACATAATCCTCACTTTTCCCTCCTGGCACTTTCCCTGTAGGAGATACCGCAAGACGTTTCTGTATATTGGGCACAGCGCTCTGCAGGGTGTTAGCAGAGAGTTTCCCGGGACAGTGAAACCCTATATCAGAGACACTGAGAAGAAGCCCCAATGTTCCCTCCAGGCACTTTCAGTGTGGGTGCCTTCTCCACGTGGTTCCTGGTTTCACTGCAGCTCTGAAGAGAATGTTAGCAAAGAGGTAATCGGGACAGTGCAAACAGTACTCAAAGACAGGGAGAGCAAGCTCTCTCTTGGCACTTTGGATGTGGGACATACAGCGAGATGTTTGCTGCTTTTACATTTGGCTGTTGGGATATTTACAGCACAAAGATATCTAGTTGATTTGAAGCAGTTCCGAGAAAGTCTAAACATAATCCTCACTTTTCCCTCCTGGCACTTTCCCTGTAGGAGATACCGCAAGACGTTTCTGTATATTGGGCACAGCGCTCTGCAGGGTGTTAGCAGAGAGTTTCCCGGGACAGTGAAACCCTATATCAGAGACACTGAGAAGTAGCCCCAATGTTCCCTCCAGGCACTTTCAGTGTGGGTGCCTTCTCCACGTGGTTCCTGGTTTCACTGCAGCTCTGAAGAGAATGTTAGCAAAGAGGTAATCGGGACAGTGCAAACAGTACTCAAAGACAGGGAGAGCAAGCTCTACATTACTCTCTTGGCACTTTGGATGTGGGACATACAGCGAGATGTTTGCTGCTTTTACATTTGGCTGTTGGGAGATTTACAGCACAAAGATATCTAGTTGATTTGAAGCAGTTCCGAGAAAGTCTAAACATAATCCTCACTTTTCCCTCCTGGCACTTTCCCTGTAGGGGATACCGCAAGACATTTCTGTATATTGGGCACAGCGCTCTGCAGGGTGTTAGCAGAGAGTTTCCCGGGACAGTGAAACCCTATATCAGAGACACTGAGAAGAAGCCCCAATGTTCCCTCCAGGCACTTTCAGTGTGGGTGCCTTCTCCACGTGGTTCCTGGTTTCACAGCAGCTCTGAAGAGAATGTTAGCAAAGAGGTAATCGGGACAGCGCAAACAGTACTCAAAGACAGGGAGAGCAAGCTCTCTCTTGGCACTTTGGATGTGGGACATACAGCGAGATGTTTGCTGCTTTTACATTTGGCTGTTGGGAGATTTACAGCACAAAGATATCTAGTTGATTTGAAGCAGTTCCGAGAAAGTCTAAACATAATCCTCACTTTTCCCTCCTGGCACTTTCCCTGTAGGAGATACCGCAAGACGTTTCTGTATATTGGGCACAGCGCTCTGCAGGGTGTTAGCAGAGAGTTTCCCGGGACAGTGAAACCCTATATCAGAGACACTGAGAAGAAGCCCCAATGTTCCCTCCAGGCACTTTCAGTGTGGGTGCCTTCTCCACGTGGTTCCTGGTTTCACTGCAGCTCTGAAGAGAATGTTAGCAAAGAGGTAATCGGGACAGCGCAAGCAGTACTCAAAGACAGGGAGAGCAAGCTCTCTCTTGGCACTTTGGATGTGGGACATACAGCGAGATGTTTGCTGCTTTTACATTTGGCTGTTGGGAGATTTACAGCACAAAGATATCTAGTTGATTTGAAGCAGTTCCGAGAAAGTCTAAACATAATCCTCACTTTTCCCTCCTGGCACTTTCCCTGTAGGAGATACCGCAAGACGTTTCTGTATATTGGGCACAGCGCTCTGCAGGGTGTTAGCAGAGAGTTTCCCGGGACAGTGAAACCCTATATCAGAGACAATGAGAAGAAGCCCCAACGTTCCTTCCAGGCACTTCCAGTGTGGGTGCCTTCTCCACGTGGTTCCTGGTTTCACTGCAGCTCTGAAGAGAATGTTAGCAAAGAGGTAATCGGGACAGTGCAAACAGTACTCAAAGACAGGGAGAGCAAGCTCTACATTACTCTCTTGGCACTTTGGATGTGGGACATACAGCGAGATGTTTGCTGCTTTTGCGTTTGGCTGTTGGGAGATTTACAGCACAAAGATATCTAGTTGATTTGAAGCAGTTCCGAGAAAGTCTAAGCATAATCCTCACTTTTCCCTCCTGGCACTTTCCCTGTAGGGGATACCGCAAGACATTTCTGTATATTGGGCACAGCGCTGTGCAGGGTGTTAGCAGAGACTTTCCCGGGACAGTGAAACCCTATGTCAGAGACACTGAGAAGAAGCCCCAATGTTCCTTCCAGGCACTTTCAGTGTGGGTGCCTTCTCCACGTGGTTCCTGGTTTCACTGCAGCTCTGAAGAGAATGTTAGCAAAGAGGTAATCGGGACAGTGCAAACAGTACTCAAAGACAGGGAGAGCAAGCTCTCTCTTGGCACTTTGGATGTGGGACATACAGCGAGATGTTTGCTGCTTTTACATTTGGCTGTTGGGAGATTTACAGCACAAAGATATCTAGTTGATTTGAAGCAGTTCCGAGAAAGTCTAAACATAATCCTCACTTTTCCCTCCTGGCACTTTCCCTGTAGGGGATACCGCAAGACGTTTCTGTATATTGGGCACAGCGCTCTGCAGGGTGTTAGCAGAGAGTTTCCCGGGACAGTGAAACCCTATATCAGAGACACTGAGAAGAAGCCCCAATGTTCCCTCCAGGCACTTTCAGTGTGGGTGCCTTCTCCACGTGGTTCCTGGTTTCACTGCAGCTCTGAAGAGAATGTTAGCAAAGAGGTAATCGGGACAGTGCAAACAGTACTCAAAGACAGGGAGAGCAAGCTCTACATTACTCTCTTGGCACTTTGGATGTGGGACATACAGCGAGATGTTTGCTGCTTTTACATTTGGCTGTTGGGAGATTTACAGCACAAAGATATCTAGTTGATTTGAAGCAGTTCCGAGAAAGTCTAAACATAATCCTCACTTTTCCCTCCTGGCACTTTTCCTGTAGGAGATACCGCAAGACGTTTCTGTATATTGGGCACAGCGCTCTGTAGGGTGTTAGCAGAGAGTTTCCCGGGACAGTGAAACCCTATATCAGAGACACTGAGAAGAAGCCCCAATGTTCCCTCCAGGCACTTTCAGTGTGGGTGCCTTCTCCACGTGGTTCCTGGTTTCACTGCAGCTCTGAAGAGAATGTTAGCAAAGAGGTAATCGGGACAGTGCAAACAGTACTCAAAGACAGGGAGAGCAAGCTCTACATTACTCTCTTGGCACTTTGGATGTGGGACATACAGCAAGATGTTTGCTGCTTTTACATTTGGCTGTTGGGAGATTTACAGCACAAAGATATCTAGTTGATTTGAAGCAGTTCCGAGAAAGTCTAAACATAATCCTCACTTTTCCCTCCTGGCACTTTCCCTGTAGGGGATACCGCAAGACATTTCTGTATATTGGGCACAGCGCTGTGCAGGGTGTTAGCAGAGACTTTCCCGGGACAGTGAAACCCTATGTCAGAGACACTGAGAAGAAGCCCCAATGTTCCCTCCAGGCACTTTCAGTGTGGGTGCCTTCTCCACGTGGTTCCTGGTTTCACTGCAGCTCTGAAGAGAATGTTAGCAAAGAGGTAATCGGGACAGTGCAAACAGTACTCAAAGACAGGGAGAGCAAGCTCTCTCTTGGCACTTTGGATGTGGGACATACAGCGAGATGTTTGCTGCTTTTGCGTTTGGCTGTTGGGAGATTTACAGCACAAAGATATCTAGTTGATTTGAAGCAGTTCCGAGAAAGTCTAAACATAATCCTCACTTTTCCCTCCTGGCACTTTCCCTGTAGGAGATACCGCAAGACGTTTCTGTATATTGGGCACAGCGCTCTGCAGGGTGTTAGCAGAGAGTTTCCCGGGACAGTGAAACCCTATATCAGAGACACTGAGAAGAAGCCCCAATGTTCCCTCCAGGCACTTTCAGTGTGGGTGCCTTCTCCACGTGGTTCCTGGTTTCACTGCAGATCTGAAGAGAATGTTAGCAAAGAGGTAATCGGGACAGTGCAAACAGTACTCAAAGACAGGGAGAGCAAGCTCTCTCTTGGCACTTTGGATGTGGGACATACAGCGAGATGTTTGCTGCTTTTACATTTGGCTGTTGGGAGATTTACAGCACAAAGATATCTAGTTGATTTGAAGCAGTTCCGAGAAAGTCTAAACATAATCCTCACTTTTCCCTCCTGGCACTTTCCCTGTAGGAGATACCGCAAGACGTTTCTGTATATTGGGCACAGCGCTCTGTAGGGTGTTAGCAGAGAGTTTCCCGGGACAGTGAAACCCTATATCAGAGACACTGAGAAGAAGCCCCAATGTTCCCTCCAGGCACTTTCAGTGTGGGTGCCTTCCCCACGTGGTTCCTGGTTTCACTGCAGCTCTGAAGAGAATGTTAGCAAAGAGGTAATCGGGACAGTGCAAACAGTACTCAAAGACAGGGAGAGCAAGCTCTACATTACTCTCTTGGCACTTTGGATGTGGGACATACAGCAAGATGTTTGCTGCTTTTACATTTGGCTGTTGGGAGATTTACAGCACAAAGATATCTAGTTGATTTGAAGCAGTTCCGAGAAAGTCTAAACATAATCCTCACTTTTCCCTCCTGGCACTTTCCCTGTAGGAGATACCGCAAGACGTTTCTGTATATTGGGCACAGCGCTCTGCAGGGTGTTAGCAGAGAGTTTCCCGGGACAGTGAAACCCTATATCAGAGACACTGAGAAGAAGCCCCAATGTTCCCTCCAGGCACTTTCAGTGTGGGTGCCTTCTCCACGTGGTTCCTGGTTTCACTGCAGCTCTGAAGAGAATGTTAGCAAAGAGGTAATCGGGACAGTGCAAACAGTACTCAAAGACAGGGAGAGCAAGCTCTCTCTTGGCACTTTGGATGTGGGACATACAGCGAGATGTTTGCTGCTTTTACATTTGGCTGTTGGGAGATTTACAGCACAAAGATATCTAGTTGATTTGAAGCAGTTCCGAGAAAGTCTAAACATAATCCTCACTTTTCCCTCCTGGCACTTTTCCTGTAGGAGATACCGCAAGACGTTTCTGTATATTGGGCACAGCGCTCTGTAGGGTGTTAGCAGAGAGTTTCCCGGGACAGTGAAACCCTATATCAGAGACACTGAGAAGAAGCCCCAATGTTCCCTCCAGGCACTTTCAGTGTGGGTGCCTTCTCCACGTGGTTCCTGGTTTCACTGCAGCTCTGAAGAGAATGTTAGCAAAGAGGTAATCGGGACAGTGCAAACAGTACTCAAAGACAGGGAGAGCAAGCTCTACATTACTCTCTTGGCACTTTGGATGTGGGACATACAGCGAGATGTTTGCTGCTTTTACATTTGGCTGTTGGGAGATTTACAGCACAAAGATATCTAGTTGATTTGAAGCAGTTCCGAGAAAGTCTAAACATAATCCTCACTTTTCCCTCCTGGCACTTTCCCTGTAGGGGATACCGCAAGACATTTCTGTATATTGGGCACAGCGCTGTGCAGGGTGTTAGCAGAGACTTTCCCGGGACAGTGAAACCCTATGTCAGAGACACTGAGAAGAAGCCCCAATGTTCCCTCCAGGCACTTTCAGTGTGGGTGCCTTCTCCACGTGGTTCCTGGTTTCACTGCAGCTCTGAAGAGAATGTTAGCAAAGAGGTAATCGGGACAGTGCAAACAGTACTCAAAGACAGGGAGAGCAAGCTCTCTCTTGGCACTTTGGATGTGGGACATACAGCGAGATGTTTGCTGCTTTTGCGTTTGGCTGTTGGGAGATTTACAGCACAAAGATATCTAGTTGATTTGAAGCAGTTCCGAGAAAGTCTAAACATAATCCTCACTTTTCCCTCCTGGCACTTTCCCTGTAGGGGATACCGCAAGACATTTCTGTATATTGGGCACAGCGCTGTGCAGGGTGTTAGCAGAGAGTTTCCCGGGACAGTGAAACCCTATGTCAGAGACACTGAGAAGAAGCCCCAATGTTCCCTCCAGGCACTTTCAGTGTGGGTGCCTTCTCCACGTGGTTCCTGGTTTCACTGCAGCTCTGAAGAGAATGTTAGCAAAGAGGTAATCGGGACAGTGCAAACAGTACTCAAAGACAGGGAGAGCAAGCTCTCTCTTGGCACTTTGGATGTGGGACATACAGCGAGATGTTTGCTGCTTTTGCGTTTGGCTGTTGGGAGATTTACAGCACAAAGATATCTAGTTGATTTGAAGGAGTTCCGAGAAAGTCTAAACATAATCCTCACTTTTCCCTCCTGGCACTTTCCCTGTAGGAGATACCGCAAGACGTTTCTGTATATTGGGCACAGCGCTCTGCAGGGTGTTAGCAGAGAGTTTCCCGGGACAGTGAAACCCTATATCAGAGACACTGAGAAGAAGCCCCAACGTTCCTTCCAGGCACTTTCAGTGTGGGTGCCTTCTCCACGTGGTTCCTGGTTTCACTGCAGCTCTGAAGAGAATGTTAGCAAAGAGGTAATCGGGACAGTGCAAACAGTACTCAAAGACAGGGAGAGCAAGCTCTCTCTTGGCACTTTGGATGTGGGACATACAGCGAGATGTTTGCTGCTTTTACATTTGGCTGTTGGGAGATTTACAGCACAAAGATATCTAGTTGATTTGAAGCAGTTCCGAGAAAGTCTAAACATAATCCTCACTTTTCCCTCCTGGCACTTTCCCTGTAGGAGATACCGCAAGACGTTTCTGTATATTGGGCACAGCGCTCTGCAGGGTGTTAGCAGAGAGTTTCCCGGGACAGTGAAACCCTATATCAGAGACACTGAGAAGAAGCCCCAATGTTCCCTCCAGGCACTTTCAGTGTGGGTGCCTTCTCCACGTGGTTCCTGGTTTCACTGCAGCTCTGAAGAGAATGTTAGCAAAGAGGTAATCGGGACAGTGCAAACAGTACTCAAAGACAGGGAGAGCAAGCTCTCTCTTGGCACTTTGGATGTGGGACATACAGCGAGATGTTTGCTGCTTTTGCGTTTGGCTGTTGGGAGATTTACAGCACAAAGATATCTAGTTGATTTGAAGGAGTTCCGAGAAAGTCTAAACATAATCCTCACTTTTCCCTCCTGGCACTTTCCCTGTAGGAGATACCGCAAGACGTTTCTGTATATTGGGCACAGCGCTCTGCAGGGTGTTAGCAGAGAGTTTCCCGGGACAGTGAAACCCTATATCAGAGACACTGAGAAGAAGCCCCAACGTTCCTTCCAGGCACTTTCAGTGTGGGTGCCTTCTCCACGTGGTTCCTGGTTTCACTGCAGCTCTGAAGAGAATGTTAGCAAAGAGGTAATCGGGACAGTGCAAACAGTACTCAAAGACAGGGAGAGCAAGCTCTCTCTTGGCACTTTGGATGTGGGACATACAGCGAGATGTTTGCTGCTTTTACATTTGGCTGTTGGGAGATTTACAGCACAAAGATATCTAGTTGATTTGAAGCAGTTCCGAGAAAGTCTAAGCATAATCCTCACTTTTCCCTCCTGGCACTTTCCCTGTAGGAGATACCGCAAGACGTTTCTGTATATTGGGCACAGCGCTCTGCAGGGTGTTAGCAGAGAGTTTCCCGGGACAGTGAAACCCTATATCAGAGACACTGAGAAGAAGCCCCAATGTTCCCTCCAGGCACTTTCAGTGTGGGTGCCTTCTCCACGTGGTTCCTGGTTTCACTGCAGCTCTGAAGAGAATGTTAGCAAAGAGGTAATCGGGACAGTGCAAACAGTACTCAAAGACAGGGAGAGCAAGCTCTCTCTTGGCACTTTGGATGTGGGACATACAGCGAGATGTTTGC
Organism: Chroicocephalus ridibundus; assembly: GCF_963924245.1. Taxonomy (NCBI): domain Eukaryota; kingdom Metazoa; phylum Chordata; class Aves; order Charadriiformes; family Laridae; genus Chroicocephalus; species Chroicocephalus ridibundus. Next base: position 95,714 of record NW_026961266.1, read on the forward strand.
TGCTTTTGCGTTTGGCTGTTGGGAGATTTACAGCACAAAGATATCTAGTTGATTTGAAGGAGTTCCGAGAAAGTCTAAACATAATCCTCACTTTTCCCTCCTGGCACTTTCCCTGTAGGAGATACCGCAAGACGTTTCTGTATATTGGGCACAGCGCTCTGCAGGGTGTTAGCAGAGAGTTTCCCGGGACAGTGAAACCCTATATCAGAGACACTGAGAAGAAGCCCCAATGTTCCCTCCAGGCACTTTCAGTGTGGGTGCCTTCTCCACGTGGTTCCTGGTTTCACTGCAGCTCTGAAGAGAATGTTAGCAAAGAGGTAATCGGGACAGTGCAAACAGTACTCAAAGACAGGGAGAGCAAGCTCTCTCTTGGCACTTTGGATGTGGGACATACAGCGAGATGTTTGCTGCTTTTACATTTGGCTGTTGGGAGATTTACAGCACAAAGATATCTAGTTGATTTGAAGCAGTTCCGAGAAAGTCTAAACATAATCCTCACTTTTCCCTCCTGGCACTTTCCCTGTAGGAGATACCGCAAGACGTTTCTGTATATTGGGCACAGCGCTCTGCAGGGTGTTAGCAGAGAGTTTCCCGGGACAGTGAAACCCTATATCAGAGACACTGAGAAGAAGCCCCAATGTTCCCTCCAGGCACTTTCAGTGTGGGTGCCTTCTCCACGTGGTTCCTGGTTTCACTGCAGCTCTGAAGAGAATGTTAGCAAAGAGGTAATCGGGACAGTGCAAACAGTACTCAAAGACAGGGAGAGCAAGCTCTCTCTTGGCACTTTGGATGTGGGACATACAGCGAGATGTTTGCTGCTTTTGCGTTTGGCTGTTGGGAGATTTACAGCACAAAGATATCTAGTTGATTTGAAGCAGTTCCGAGAAAGTCTAAACATAATCCTCACTTTTCCCTCCTGGCACTTTCCCTGTAGGGGATACCGCAAGACGTTTCTGTATATTGGGCACAGCGCTGTGCAGGGTGTTAGCAGAGAGTTTCCCGGGACAGTGAAACCCTATATCAGAGACACTGAGAAGAAGCCCCAATGTTCCCTCCAGGCACTTTCAGTGTGGGTGCCTTCTCCACGTGGTTCCTGGTTTCACTGCAGCTCTGAAGAGAATGTTAGCAAAGAGGTAATCGGGACAGTGCAAACAGTACTCAAAGACAGGGAGAGCAAGCTCTACATTACTCTCTTGGCACTTTGGATGTGGGACATACAGCGAGATGTTTGCTGCTTTTGCGTTTGGCTGTTGGGAGATTTACAGCACAAAGATATCTAGTTGATTTGAAGCAGTTCCGAGAAAGTCTAAACATAATCCTCACTTTTCCCTCCTGGCACTTTCCCTGTAGGGGATACCGCAAGACGTTTCTGTATATTGGGCACAGCGCTCTGCAGGGTGTTAGCAGAGAGTTTCCCGGGACAGTGAAACCCTATATCAGAGACACTGAGAAGAAGCCCCAATGTTCCCTCCAGGCACTTTCAGTGTGGGTGCCTTCTCCACGTGGTTCCTGGTTTCACTGCAGCTCTGAAGAGAATGTTAGCAAAGAGGTAATCGGGACAGTGCAAACAGTACTCAAAGACAGGGAGAGCAAGCTCTACATTACTCTCTTGGCACTTTGGATGTGGGACATACAGCGAGATGTTTGCTGCTTTTGCGTTTGGCTGTTGGGAGATTTACAGCACAAAGATATCTAGTTGATTTGAAGCAGTTCCGAGAAAGTCTAAACATAATCCTCACTTTTCCCTCCTGGCACTTTCCCTGTAGGGGATACCGCAAGACATTTCTGTATATTGGGCACAGCGCTGTGCAGGGTGTTAGCAGAGACTTTCCCGGGACAGTGAAACCCTATGTCAGAGACACTGAGAAGAAGCCCCAATGTTCCTTCCAGGCACTTTCAGTGTGGGTGCCTTCTCCACGTGGTTCCTGGTTTCACTGCAGCTCTGAAGAGAATGTTAGCAAAGAGGTAATCGGGACAGTGCAAACAGTACTCAAAGACAGGGAGAGCAAGCTCTCTCTTGGCACTTTGGATGTGGGACATACAGCGAGATGTTTGCTGCTTTTACATTTGGCTGTTGGGAGATTTACAGCACAAAGATATCTAGTTGATTTGAAGCAGTTCCGAGAAAGTCTAAACATAATCCTCACTTTTCCCTCCTGGCACTTTCCCTGTAGGAGATACCGCAAGACGTTTCTGTATATTGGGCACAGCGCTCTGCAGGGTGTTAGCAGAGAGTTTCCCGGGACAGTGAAACCCTATATCAGAGACACTGAGAAGAAGCCCCAATGTTCCCTCCAGGCACTTTCAGTGTGGGTGCCTTCTCCACGTGGTTCCTGGTTTCACTGCAGCACTGAAGAGAATGTTAGCAAAGAGGTAATCGGGACAGTGCAAACAGTACTCAAAGACAGGGAGAGCAAGCTCTCTCTTGGCACTTTGGATGTGGGACATACAGCGAGATGTTTGCTGCTTTTGCGTTTGGCTGTTGGGAGATTTACAGCACAAAGATATCTAGTTGATTTGAAGCAGTTCCGAGAAAGTCTAAACATAATCCTCACTTTTCCCTCCTGGCACTTTCCCTGTAGGAGATACCGCAAGACGTTTCTGTATATTGGGCACAGCGCTCTGCAGGGTGTTAGCAGAGAGTTTCCCGGGACAGTGAAACCCTATGTCAGAGACACTGAGAAGAAGCCCCAATGTTCCCTCCAGGCACTTTCAGTGTGGGTGCCTTCTCCACGTGGTTCCTGGTTTCACTGCAGCTCTGAAGAGAATGTTAGCAAAGAGGTAATCGGGACAGTGCAAACAGTACTCAAAGACAGGGAGAGCAAGCTCTCTCTTGGCACTTTGGATGTGGGACATACAGCGAGATGTTTGCTGCTTTTACATTTGGCTGTTGGGAGATTTACAGCACAAAGATATCTAGTTGATTTGAAGCAGTTCCGAGAAAGTCTAAACATAATCCTCACTTTTCCCTCCTGGCACTTTCCCTGTAGGGGATACCGCAAGACGTTTCTGTATATTGGGCACAGCGCTCTGCAGGGTGTTAGCAGAGAGTTTCCCGGGACAGTGAAACCCTATATCAGAGACACTGAGAAGAAGCCCCAATGTTCCCTCCAGGCACTTTCAGTGTGGGTGCCTTCTCCACGTGGTTCCTGGTTTCACTGCAGCTCTGAAGAGAATGTTAGCAAAGAGGTAATCGGGACAGTGCAAACAGTACTCAAAGACAGGGAGAGCAAGCTCTACATTACTCTCTTGGCACTTCGGATGTGGGACATACAGCGAGATGTTTGCTGCTTTTGCGTTTGGCTGTTGGGAGATTTACAGCACAAAGATATCTAGTTGATTTGAAGCAGTTCCGAGAAAGTCTAAACATAATCCTCACTTTTCCCTCCTGGCACTTTCCCTGTAGGGGATACCGCAAGACATTTCTGTATATTGGGCACAGCGCTGTGCAGGGTGTTAGCAGAGAGTTTCCCGGGACAGTGAAACCCTATGTCAGAGACACTGAGAAGAAGCCCCAATGTTCCTTCCAGGCACTTTCAGTGTGGGTGCCTTCTCACGTGGTTCCTGGTTTCACTGCAGCTCTGAAGAGAATGTTAGCAAAGAGGTAATCGGGACAGTGCAAACAGTACTCAAAGACAGGGAGAGCAAGCTCTCTCTTGGCACTTTGGATGTGGGACATACAGCGAGATGTTTGCTGCTTTTACATTTGGCTGTTGGGAGATTTACAGCACAAAGATATCTAGTTGATTTGAAGCAGTTCCGAGAAAGTCTAAACATAATCCTCACTTTTCCCTCCTGGCACTTTCCCTGTAGGAGATACCGCAAGACGTTTCTGTATATTGGGCACAGCGCTGTGCAGGGTGTTAGCAGAGAGTTTCCCGGGACAGTGAAACCCTATATCAGAGACACTGAGAAGAAGCCCCAATGTTCCCTCCAGGCACTTTCAGTGTGGGTGCCTTCTCCACGTGGTTCCTGGTTTCACTGCAGCTCTGAAGAGAATGTTAGCAAAGAGGTAATCGGGACAGTGCAAACAGTACTCAAAGACAGGGAGAGCAAGCTCTCTCTTGGCACTTTGGATGTGGGACATACAGCGAGATGTTTGCTGCTTTTGCGTTTGGCTGTTGGGAGATTTACAGCACAAAGATATCTAGTTGATTTGAAGCAGTTCCGAGAAAGTCTAAACATAATCCTCATTTTTCCCTCCTGGCACTTTCCCTGTAGGAGATACCGCAAGACGTTTCTGTATATTGGGCACAGCGCTCTGCAGGGTGTTAGCAGAGAGTTTCCCGGGACAGTGAAACCCTATATCAGAGACACTGAGAAGAAGCCCCAATGTTCCCTCCAGGCACTTTCAGTGTGGGTGCCTTCTCCACGTGGTTCCTGGTTTCACTGCAGCTCTGAAGAGAATGTTAGCAAAGAGGTAATCGGGACAGTGCAAACAGTACTCAAAGACAGGGAGAGCAAGCTCTACATTACTCTCTTGGCACTTTGGATGTGGGACATACAGCGAGATGTTTGCTGCTTTTACATTTGGCTGTTGGGAGATTTACAGCACAAAGATATCTAGTTGATTTGAAGCAGTTCCGAGAAAGTCTAAACATAATCCTCACTTTTCCCTCCTGGCACTTTCTCTGTAGGGGATACCGCAAAACATTTCTGTATATTGGGCACAGCGCTGTGCAGGGTGTTAGCAGAGAGTTTCCCGGGACAGTGAAACCCTATGTCAGAGACACTGAGAAGAAGCCCCAATGTTCCCTCCAGGCACTTTCAGTGTGGGTGCCTTCTCCACGTGGTTCCTGGTTTCACTGCAGCTCTGAAGAGAATGTTAGCAAAGAGGTAATCGGGACAGTGCAAACAGTACTCAAAGACAGGGAGAGCAAGCTCTCTCTTGGCACTTTGGATGTGGGACATACAGCGAGATGTTTGCTGCTTTTGCGTTTGGCTGTTGGGAGATTTACAGCACAAAGATATCTAGTTGATTTGAAGCAGTTCCGAGAAAGTCTAAACATAATCCTCACTTTTCCCTCCTGGCACTTTCCCTGTAGGAGATACCGCAAGACGTTTCTGTATATTGGGCACAGCGCTCTGCAGGGTGTTAGCAGAGAGTTTCCCGGGACAGTGAAACCCTATATCAGAGACACTGAGAAGAAGCCCCAATGTTCCCTCCAGGCACTTTCAGTGTGGGTGCCTTCTCCACGTGGTTCCTGGTTTCACTGCAGCTCTGAAGAGAATGTTAGCAAAGAGGTAATCGGGACAGTGCAAACAGTACTCAAAGACAGGGAGAGCAAGCTCTCTCTTGGCACTTTGGATGTGGGACATACAGCGAGATGTTTGCTGCTTTTACATTTGGCTGTTGGGAGATTTACAGCACAAAGATATCTAGTTGATTTGAAGCAGTTCCGAGAAAGTCTAAACATAATCCTCACTTTTCCCTCCTGGCACTTTCCCTGTAGGAGATACCGCAAGACGTTTCTGTATATTGGGCACAGCGCTCTGCAGGGTGTTAGCAGAGAGTTTCCCGGGACAGTGAAACCCTATATCAGAGACACTGAGAAGAAGCCCCAACGTTCCTTCCAGGCACTTTCAGTGTGGGTGCCTTCTCCACGTGGTTCCTGGTTTCACTGCAGCTCTGAAGAGAATGTTAGCAAAGAGGTAATCGGGACAGTGCAAACAGTACTCAAAGACAGGGAGAGCAAGCTCTCTCTTGGCACTTTGGATGTGGGACATACAGCGAGATGTTTGCTGCTTTTACATTTGGCTGTTGGGAGATTTACAGCACAAAGATATCTAGTTGATTTGAAGCAGTTCCGAGAAAGTCTAAACATAATCCTCACTTTTCCCTCCTGGCACTTTCCCTGTAGGAGATACCGCAAGACGTTTCTGTATATTGGGCACAGCGCTCTGCAGGGTGTTAGCAGAGAGTTTCCCGGGACAGTGAAACCCTATATCAGAGACACTGAGAAGAAGCCCCAATGTTCCCTCCAGGCACTTTCAGTGTGGGTGCCTTCTCCACGTGGTTCCTGGTTTCACTGCAGCTCTGAAGAGAATGTTAGCAAAGAGGTAATCGGGACAGTGCAAACAGTACTCAAAGACAGGGAGAGCAAGCTCTCTCTTGGCACTTTGGATGTGGGACATACAGCGAGATGTTTGCTGCTTTTGCGTTTGGCTGTTGGGAGATTTACAGCACAAAGATATCTAGTTGATTTGAAGGAGTTCCGAGAAAGTCTAAACATAATCCTCACTTTTCCCTCCTGGCACTTTCCCTGTAGGAGATACCGCAAGACGTTTCTGTATATTGGGCACAGCGCTCTGCAGGGTGTTAGCAGAGAGTTTCCCGGGACAGTGAAACCCTATATCAGAGACACTGAGAAGAAGCCCCAACGTTCCTTCCAGGCACTTTCAGTGTGGGTGCCTTCTCCACGTGGTTCCTGGTTTCACTGCAGCTCTGAAGAGAATGTTAGCAAAGAGGTAATCGGGACAGCGCAAACAGTACTCAAAGACAGGGAGAGCAAGCTCTCTCTTGGCACTTTGGATGTGGGACATACAGCGAGATGTTTGCTGCTTTTACATTTGGCTGTTGGGAGATTTACAGCACAAAGATATCTAGTTGATTTGAAGCAGTTCCGAGAAAGTCTAAACATAATCCTCACTTTTCCCTCCTGGCACTTTCCCTGTAGGAGATACCGCAAGACATTTCTGTATATTGGGCACAGCGCTGTGCAGGGTGTTAGCAGAGAGTTTCCCGGGACAGTGAAACCCTATATCAGAGACACTGAGAAGAAGCCCCAATGTTCCTTCCAGGCACTTTCAGTGTGGGTGCCTTCTCACGTGGTTCCTGGTTTCACTGCAGCTCTGAAGAGAATGTTAGCAAAGAGGTAATCGGGACAGTGCAAACAGTACTCAAAGACAGGGAGAGCAAGCTCTCTCTTGGCACTTTGGATGTGGGACATACAGCGAGATGTTTGCTGCTTTTGCGTTTGGCTGTTGGGAGATTTACAGCACAAAGATATCTAGTTGATTTGAAGCAGTTCCGAGAAAGTCTAAACATAATCCTCACTTTTCCCTCCTGGCACTTTCCCTGTAGGAGATACCGCAAGACGTTTCTGTATATTGGGCACAGCGCTCTGCAGGGTGTTAGCAGAGAGTTTCCCGGGACAGTGAAACCCTATGTCAGAGACACTGAGAAGAAGCCCCAATGTTCCCTCCAGGCACTTTCAGTGTGGGTGCCTTCTCCACGTGGTTCCTGGTTTCACTGCAGCTCTGAAGAGAATGTTAGCAAAGAGGTAATCGGGACAGTGCAAACAGTACTCAAAGACAGGGAGAGCAAGCTCTCTCTTGGCACTTTGGATGTGGGACATACAGCGAGATGTTTGCTGCTTTTACATTTGGCTGTTGGGAGATTTACAGCACAAAGATATCTAGTTGATTTGAAGCAGTTCCGAGAAAGTCTAAACATAATCCTCACTTTTCCCTCCTGGCACTTTCCCTGTAGGGGATACCGCAAGACGTTTCTGTATATTGGGCACAGCGCTCTGCAGGGTGTTAGCAGAGAGTTTCCCGGGACAGTGAAACCCTATATCAGAGACACTGAGAAGAAGCCCCAATGTTCCCTCCAGGCACTTTCAGTGTGGGTGCCTTCTCCACGTGGTTCCTGGTTTCACTGCAGCTCTGAAGAGAATGTTAGCAAAGAGGTAATCGGGACAGTGCAAACAGTACTCAAAGACAGGGAGAGCAAGCTCTACATTACTCTCTTGGCACCTCGGATGTGGGACATACAGCGAGATGTTTGCTGCTTTTGCGTTTGGCTGTTGGGAGATTTACAGCACAAAGATATCTAGTTGATTTGAAGCAGTTCCGAGAAAGTCTAAACATAATCCTCACTTTTCCCTCCTGGCACTTTCCCTGTAGGGGATACCGCAAGACATTTCTGTATATTGGGCACAGCGCTGTGCAGGGTGTTAGCAGAGAGTTTCCCGGGACAGTGAAACCCTATGTCAGAGACACTGAGAAGAAGCCCCAATGTTCCTTCCAGGCACTTTCAGTGTGGGTGCCTTCTCACGTGGTTCCTGGTTTCACTGCAGCTCTGAAGAGAATGTTAGCAAAGAGGTAATCGGGACAGTGCAAACAGTACTCAAAGACAGGGAGAGCAAGCTCTCTCTTGGCACTTTGGATGTGGGACATACAGCGAGATGTTTGCTGCTTTTACATTTGGCTGTTGGGAGATTTACAGCACAAAGATATCTAGTTGATTTGAAGCAGTTCCGAGAAAGTCTAAACATAATCCTCACTTTTCCCTCCTGGCACTTTCCCTGTAGGAGATACCGCAAGACGTTTCTGTATATTGGGCACAGCGCTGTGCAGGGTGTTAGCAGAGAGTTTCCCGGGACAGTGAAACCCTATATCAGAGACACTGAGAAGAAGCCCCAATGTTCCCTCCAGGCACTTTCAGTGTGGGTGCCTTCTCCACGTGGTTCCTGGTTTCACTGCAGCTCTGAAGAGAATGTTAGCAAAGAGGTAATCGGGACAGTGCAAACAGTACTCAAAGACAGGGAGAGCAAGCTCTCTCTTGGCACTTTGGATGTGGGACATACAGCGAGATGTTTGCTGCTTTTGCGTTTGGCTGTTGGGAGATTTACAGCACAAAGATATCTAGTTGATTTGAAGCAGTTCCGAGAAAGTCTAAACATAATCCTCATTTTTCCCTCCTGGCACTTTCCCTGTAGGAGATACCGCAAGACGTTTCTGTATATTGGGCACAGCGCTCTGCAGGGTGTTAGCAGAGAGTTTCCCGGGACAGTGAAACCCTATATCAGAGACACTGAGAAGAAGCCCCAATGTTCCCTCCAGGCACTTTCAGTGTGGGTGCCTTCTCCACGTGGTTCCTGGTTTCACTGCAGCTCTGAAGAGAATGTTAGCAAAGAGGTAATCGGGACAGTGCAAACAGTACTCAAAGACAGGGAGAGCAAGCTCTACATTACTCTCTTGGCACTTTGGATGTGGGACATACAGCGAGATGTTTGCTGCTTTTACATTTGGCTGTTGGGAGATTTACAGCACAAAGATATCTAGTTGATTTGAAGCAGTTCCGAGAAAGTCTAAACATAATCCTCACTTTTCCCTCCTGGCACTTTCTCTGTAGGGGATACCGCAAAACATTTCTGTATATTGGGCACAGCGCTGTGCAGGGTGTTAGCAGAGAGTTTCCCGGGACAGTGAAACCCTATGTCAGAGACACTGAGAAGAAGCCCCAATGTTCCCTCCAGGCACTTTCAGTGTGGGTGCCTTCTCCACGTGGTTCCTGGTTTCACTGCAGCTCTGAAGAGAATGTTAGCAAAGAGGTAATCGGGACAGTGCAAACAGTACTCAAAGACAGGGAGAGCAAGCTCTCTCTTGGCACTTTGGATGTGGGACATACAGCGAGATGTTTGCTGCTTTTGCGTTTGGCTGTTGGGAGATTTACAGCACAAAGATATCTAGTTGATTTGAAGCAGTTCCGAGAAAGTCTAAACATAATCCTCACTTTTCCCTCCTGGCACTTTCCCTGTAGGAGATACCGCAAGACGTTTCTGTATATTGGGCACAGCGCTCTGCAGGGTGTTAGCAGAGAGTTTCCCGGGACAGTGAAACCCTATATCAGAGACACTGAGAAGAAGCCCCAATGTTCCCTCCAGGCACTTTCAGTGTGGGTGCCTTCTCCACGTGGTTCCTGGTTTCACTGCAGCTCTGAAGAGAATGTTAGCAAAGAGGTAATCGGGACAGTGCAAACAGTACTCAAAGACAGGGAGAGCAAGCTCTCTCTTGGCACTTTGGATGTGGGACATACAGCGAGATGTTTGCTGCTTTTACATTTGGCTGTTGGGAGATTTACAGCACAAAGATATCTAGTTGATTTGAAGCAGTTCCGAGAAAGTCTAAACATAATCCTCACTTTTCCCTCCTGGCACTTTCCCTGTAGGAGATACCGCAAGACGTTTCTGTATATTGGGCACAGCGCTCTGCAGGGTGTTAGCAGAGAGTTTCCCGGGACAGTGAAACCCTATATCAGAGACACTGAGAAGAAGCCCCAACGTTCCTTCCAGGCACTTTCAGTGTGGGTGCCTTCTCCACGTGGTTCCTGGTTTCACTGCAGCTCTGAAGAGAATGTTAGCAAAGAGGTAATCGGGACAGTGCAAACAGTACTCAAAGACAGGGAGAGCAAGCTCTCTCTTGGCACTTTGGATGTGGGACATACAGCGAGATGTTTGCTGCTTTTACATTTGGCTGTTGGGAGATTTACAGCACAAAGATATCTAGTTGATTTGAAGCAGTTCCGAGAAAGTCTAAACATAATCCTCACTTTTCCCTCCTGGCACTTTCCCTGTAGGAGATACCGCAAGACGTTTCTGTATATTGGGCACAGCGCTCTGCAGGGTGTTAGCAGAGAGTTTCCCGGGACAGTGAAACCCTATATCAGAGACACTGAGAAGAAGCCCCAATGTTCCCTCCAGGCACTTTCAGTGTGGGTGCCTTCTCCACGTGGTTCCTGGTTTCACTGCAGCTCTGAAGAGAATGTTAGCAAAGAGGTAATCGGGACAGTGCAAACAGTACTCAAAGACAGGGAGAGCAAGCTCTCTCTTGGCACTTTGGATGTGGGACATACAGCGAGATGTTTGCTGCTTTTGCGTTTGGCTGTTGGGAGATTTACAGCACAAAGATATCTAGTTGATTTGAAGGAGTTCCGAGAAAGTCTAAACATAATCCTCACTTTTCCCTCCTGGCACTTTCCCTGTAGGAGATACCGCAAGACGTTTCTGTATATTGGGCACAGCGCTCTGCAGGGTGTTAGCAGAGAGTTTCCCGGGACAGTGAAACCCTATATCAGAGACACTGAGAAGAAGCCCCAACGTTCCTTCCAGGCACTTTCAGTGTGGGTGCCTTCTCCACGTGGTTCCTGGTTTCACTGCAGCTCTGAAGAGAATGTTAGCAAAGAGGTAATCGGGACAGCGCAAACAGTACTCAAAGACAGGGAGAGCAAGCTCTCTCTTGGCACTTTGGATGTGGGACATACAGCGAGATGTTTGCTGCTTTTACATTTGGCTGTTGGGAGATTTACAGCACAAAGATATCTAGTTGATTTGAAGCAGTTCCGAGAAAGTCTAAACATAATCCTCACTTTTCCCTCCTGGCACTTTCCCTGTAGGAGATACCGCAAGACGTTTCTGTATATTGGGCACAGCGCTGTGCAGGGTGTTAGCAGAGAGTTTCCCGGGACAGTGAAACCCTATATCAGAGACACTGAGAAGAAGCCCCAATGTTCCTTCCAGGCACTTTCAGTGTGGGTGCCTTCTCACGTGGTTCCTGGTTTCACTGCAGCTCTGAAGAGAATGTTAGCAAAGAGGTAATCGGGACAGTGCAAACAGTACTCAAAGACAGGGAGAGCAAGCTCTCTCTTGGCACTTTGGATGTGGGACATACAGCGAGATGTTTGCTGCTTTTACATTTGGCTGTTGGGAGATTTACAGCACAAAGATATCTAGTTGATTTGAAGCAGTTCCGAGAAAGTCTAAACATAATCCTCACTTTTCCCTCCTGGCACTTTCCCTGTAGGAGATACCGCAAGACGTTTCTGTATATTGGGCACAGCGCTCTGCAGGGTGTTAGCAGAGAGTTTCCCGGGACAGTGAAACCCTATATCAGAGACACTGAGAAGAAGCCCCAATGTTCCCTCCAGGCACTTTCAGTGTGGGTGCCTTCTCCACGTGGTTCCTGGTTTCACTGCAGCTCTGAAGAGAATGTTAGCAAAGAGGTAATCGGGACAGTGCAAACAGTACTCAAAGACAGGGAGAGCAAGCTCTCTCTTGGCACTTTGGATGTGGGACATACAGCGAGATGTTTGCTGCTTTTACATTTGGCTGTTGGGAGATTTACAGCACAAAGATATCTAGTTGATTTGAAGCAGTTCCGAGAAAGTCTAAACATAATCCTCACTTTTCCCTCCTGGCACTTTCCCTGTAGGAGATACCGCAAGACGTTTCTGTATATTGGGCACAGCGCTCTGCAGGGTGTTAGCAGAGAGTTTCCCGGGACAGTGAAACCCTATATCAGAGACACTGAGAAGAAGCCCCAATGTTCCCTCCAGGCACTTTCAGTGTGGGTGCCTTCTCCACGTGGTTCCTGGTTTCACTGCAGCTCTGAAGAGAATGTTAGCAAAGAGGTAATCGGGACAGTGCAAACAGTACTCAAAGACAGGGAGAGCAAGCTCTACATTACTCTCTTGGCACTTTGGATGTGGGACATACAGCGAGATGTTTGCTGCTTTTACATTTGGCTGTTGGGAGATTTACAGCACAAAGATATCTAGTTGATTTGAAGCAGTTCCGAGAAAGTCTAAACATAATCCTCACTTTTCCCTCCTGGCACTTTCTCTGTAGGGGATACCGCAAAACATTTCTGTATATTGGGCACAGCGCTGTGCAGGGTGTTAGCAGAGAGTTTCCCGGGACAGTGAAACCCTATGTCAGAGACACTGAGAAGAAGCCCCAATGTTCCCTCCAGGCACTTTCAGTGTGGGTGCCTTCTCCACGTGGTTCCTGGTTTCACTGCAGCTCTGAAGAGAATGTTAGCAAAGAGGTAATCGGGACAGTGCAAACAGTACTCAAAGACAGGGAGAGCAAGCTCTCTCTTGGCACTTTGGATGTGGGACATACAGCGAGATGTTTGCTGCTTTTACATTTGGCTGTTGGGAGATTTACAGCACAAAGATATCTAGTTGATTTGAAGCAGTTCCGAGAAAGTCTAAACATAATCCTCACTTTTCCCTCCTGGCACTTTCCCTGTAGGAGATACCGCAAGACGTTTCTGTATATTGGGCACAGCGCTCTGCAGGGTGTTAGCAGAGAGTTTCCCGGGACAGTGAAACCCTATATCAGAGACACTGAGAAGAAGCCCCAATGTTCCCTCCAGGCACTTTCAGTGTGGGTGCCTTCTCCACGTGGTTCCTGGTTTCACTGCAGCTCTGAAGAGAATGTTAGCAAAGAGGTAATCGGGACAGTGCAAACAGTACTCAAAGACAGGGAGAGCAAGCTCTACATTACTCTCTTGGCACTTTGGATGTGGGACATACAGCGAGATGTTTGCTGCTTTTACATTTGGCTGTTGGGAGATTTACAGCACAAAGATATCTAGTTGATTTGAAGCAGTTCCGAGAAAGTCTAAACATAATCCTCACTTTTCCCTCCTGGCACTTTCCCTGTAGGAGATACCGCAAGACGTTTCTGTATATTGGGCACAGCGCTCTGCAGGGTGTTAGCAGAGAGTTTCCCGGGACAGTGAAACCCTATATCAGAGACACTGAGAAGAAGCCCCAATGTTCCCGCCAGGCACTTTAAGTGTGGGTGCCTTCTCCACGTGGTTCCTGGTTTCACTGCAGCTCTGTAGAGAATGTTAGCAAAGAGGTAATCGGGACAGTGCAAACAGTACTCAAAGACAGGGAGAGCAAGCTCTCTCTTGGCACTTTGGATGTGGGACATACAGCGAGATGTTTGCTGCTTTTGCGTTTGGCTGTTGGGAGATTTACAGCACAAAGATATCTAGTTGATTTGAAGCAGTTCCGAGAAAGTCTAAACATAATCCTCACTTTTCCCTCCTGGCACTTTCCCTGTAGGAGATACCGCAAGACGTTTCTGTATATTGGGCACAGCGCTCTGCAGGGTGTTAGCAGAGAGTTTCCCGGGACAGTGAAACCCTATATCAGAGACACTGAGAAGAAGCCCCAACGTTCCTTCCAGGCACTTTCAGTGTGGGTGCCTTCTCCACGTGGTTCCTGGTTTCACTGCAGCTCTGTAGAGAATGTTAGCAAAGAGGTAATCGGGACAGTGCAAACAGTACTCAAAGACAGGGAGAGCAAGCTCTCTCTTGGCACTTTGGATGTGGGACATACAGCGAGATGTTTGCTGCTTTTACATTTGGCTGTTGGGAGATTTACAGCACAAAGATATCTAGTTGATTTGAAGCAGTTCCGAGAAAGTCTAAACATAATCCTCACTTTTCCCTCCTGGCACTTTCCCTGTAGGGGATACCGCAAGACGTTTCTGTATATTTGGCACAGCGCTGTGCAGGGTGTTAGCAGAGAGTTTCCCGGGACAGTGAAACCCTATATCAGAGACACTGAGAAGAAGCCCCAATGTTCCCTCCAGGCACTTTCAGTGTGGGTGCCTTCTCCACGTGGTTCCTGGTTTCACTGCAGCTCTGAAGAGAATGTTAGCAAAGAGGTAATCGGGACAGTGCAAACAGTACTCAAAGACAGGGAGAGCAAGCTCTCTCTTGGCACTTTGGATGTGGGACATACAGCGAGATGTTTGCTGCTTTTGCGTTTGGCTGTTGGGAGATTTACAGCACAAAGATATCTAGTTGATTTGAAGCAGTTCCGAGAAAGTCTAAACATAATCCTCACTTTTCCCTCCTGGCACTTTCCCTGTAGGAGATACCGCAAGACGTTTCTGTATATTGGGCACAGCGCTCTGCAGGGTGTTAGCAGAGAGTTTCCCGGGACAGTGAAACCCTATATCAGAGACACTGAGAAGAAGCCCCAACGTTCCTTCCAGGCACTTTCAGGGTGGGTGCCTTCTCCACGTGGTTCCTGGTTTCACTGCAGCTCTGAAGAGAATGTTAGCAAAGAGGTAATCGGGACAGTGCAAACAGTACTCAAAGACAGGGAGAGCAAGCTCTCTCTTGGCACTTTGGATGTGGGACATACAGCGAGATGTGTGCTGCTTTTACATTTGGCTGTTGGGAGATTTACAGCACAAAGATATCTAGTTGATTTGAAGCAGTTCCGAGAAAGTCTAAACATAATCCTCACTTTTCCCTCCTGGCACTTTCCCTGTAGGGGATACCGCAAGACGTTTCTGTATATTGGGCACAGCGCTCTGCAGGGTGTTAGCAGAGAGTTTCCCGGGACAGTGAAACCCTATATCAGAGACACTGAGAAGAAGCCCCAATGTTCCCTCCAGGCACTTTCAGTGTGGGTGCCTTCTCCACGTGGTTCCTGGTTTCACTGCAGCTCTGAAGAGAATGTTAGCAAAGAGGTAATCGGGACAGTGCAAACAGTACTCAAAGACAGGGAGAGCAAGCTCTCTCTTGGCACTTTGGATGTGGGACATACAGCGAGATGTTTGCTGCTTTTACATTTGGCTGTTGGGAGATTTACAGCACAAAGATATCTAGTTGATTTGAAGCAGTTCCGAGAAAGTCTAAACATAATCCTCACTTTTCCCTCCTGGCACTTTCCCTGTAGGGGATACCGCAAGACGTTTCTGTATATTGGGCACAGCGCTGTGCAGGGTGTTAGCAGAGAGTTTCCCGGGACAGTGAAACCCTATATCAGAGACACTGAGAAGAAGCCCCAATGTTCCCTCCAGGCACTTTCAGTGTGGGTGCCTTCTCCACGTGGTTCCTGGTTTCACTGCAGCTCTGTAGAGAATGTTAGCAAAGAGGTAATCGGGACAGTGCAAACAGTACTCAAAGACAGGGAGAGCAAGCTCTCTCTTGGCACTTTGGATGTGGGACATACAGCGAGATGTTTGCTGCTTTTACATTTGGCTGTTGGGAGATTTACAGCACAAAGATATCTAGTTGATTTGAAGCAGTTCCGAGAAAGTCTAAACATAATCCTCACTTTTCCCTCCTGGCACTTTCCCTGTAGGGGATACCGCAAGACGTTTCTGTATATTGGGCACAGCGCTCTGCAGGGTGTTAGCAGAGAGTTTCCCGGGACAGTGAAACCCTATATCAGAGACACTGAGAAGAAGCCCCAATGTTCCCTCCAGGCACTTTCAGTGTGGGTGCCTTCTCCACGTGGTTCCTGGTTTCACTGCAGCTCTGAAGAGAATGTTAGCAAAGAGGTAATCGGGACAGTGCAAACAGTACTCAAAGACAGGGAGAGCAAGCTCTCTCTTGGCACTTTGGATGTGGGACATACAGCGAGATGTTTGCTGCTTTTACATTTGGCTGTTGGGAGATTTACAGCACAAAGATATCTAGTTGATTTGAAGCAGTTCCGAGAAAGTCTAAACATAATCCTCACTTTTCCCTCCTGGCACTTTCCCTGTAGGGGATACCGCAAGACGTTTCTGTATATTGGGCACAGCGCTCTGCAGGGTGTTAGCAGAGAGTTTCCCGGGACAGTGAAACCCTATATCAGAGACACTGAGAAGAAGCCCCAATGTTCCCTCCAGGCACTTTAAGTGTGGGTGCCTTCTCCACGTGGTTCCTGGTTTCACTGCAGCTCTGTAGAGAATGTTAGCAAAGAGGTAATCGGGACAGTGCAAACAGTACTCAAAGACAGGGAGAGCAAGCTCTCTCTTGGCACTTTGGATGTGGGACATACAGCGAGATGTTTGCTGCTTTTACATTTGGCTGTTGGGAGATTTACAGCACAAAGATATCTAGTTGATTTGAAGCAGTTCCGAGAAAGTCTAAACATAATCCTCACTTTTCCCTCCTGGCACTTTCCCTGTAGGGGATACCGCAAGACGTTTCTGTATATTGGGCACAGCGCTCTGCAGGGTGTTAGCAGAGAGTTTCCCGGGACAGTGAAACCCTATATCAGAGACACTGAGAAGAAGCCCCAATGTTCCCTCCAGGCACTTTCAGTGTGGGTGCCTTCTCCACGTGGTTCCTGGTTTCACTGCAGCTCTGAAGAGAATGTTAGCAAAGAGGTAATCGGGACAGTGCAAACAGTACTCAAAGACAGGGAGAGCAAGCTCTCTCTTGGCACTTTGGATGTGGGACATACAGCGAGATGTTTGCTGCTTTTGCGTTTGGCTGTTGGGAGATTTACAGCACAAAGATATCTAGTTGATTTGAAGCAGTTCCGAGAAAGTCTAAACATAATCTTCACTTTTCCCTCCTGGCACTTTCCCTGTAGGAGATACCGCAAGACGTTTCTGTATATTGGGCACAGCGCTCTGCAGGGTGTTAGCAGAGAGTTTCCCGGGACAGTGAAACCCTATATCAGAGACACTGAGAAGAAGCCCCAACGTTCCCTCCAGGCACTTTCAGTGTGGGTGCCTTCTCCACGTGGTTCCTGGTTTCACTGCAGCTCTGAAGAGAATGTTAGCAAAGAGGTAATCGGGACAGTGCAAACAGTACTCAAAGACAGGGAGAGCAAACTCTCTCTTGGCACTTTGGATGTGGGACATACAGCGAGATGTTTGCTGCTTTTACATTTGGCTGTTGGGAGATTTACAGCACAAAGATATCTAGTTGATTTGAAGCAGTTCCGAGAAAGTCTAAACATAATCCTCACTTTTCCCTCCTGGCACTTTCCCTGTAGGGGATACCGCAAGACGTTTCTGTATATTGGGCACAGCGCTCTGCAGGGTGTTAGCAGAGAGTTTCCCGGGACAGTGAAACCCTATATCAGAGACACTGAGAAGAAGCCCCAATGTTCCCTCCAGGCACTTTCAGTGTGGGTGCCTTCTCCACGTGGTTCTTGGTTTCACTGCAGCTCTGAAGAGAATGTTAGCAAAGAGGTAATCGGGACAGTGCAAACAGTACTCAAAGACAGGGAGAGCAAGCTCTACATTACTCTCTTGGCACTTTGGATGTGGGACATACAGCGAGATGTTTGCTGCTTTTACATTTGGCTGTTGGGAGATTTACAGCACAAAGAGCTTTAGAACAAGGCATAGTTTTCCCTGCTGCCTCTTTGGGCGTGGGACCAGTCTCCAGAAATATGGCCATATTTGTGCCTGGAGCGACGCCAAGTGAGATAGGGTTTTTTTGAGGCTGAAGGCAGCAGGAAAGCCTGCATCCCCCAGGTGTGTGGGGCTACGCAAGCGGTTCCCAAAGAGCTTTAGAACAAGGCATAGTTTTCCCTGCTGGCTCTTTGGGCGTGGGACCAGTGTCCAGACATATGGCCATTTTTCTGCCTGGCACGGGGCCGAGTGCGAAAGCGTGCTTTTGAGGCTGAAGAGAGCAGGAAAGCCTGCAGACCCCAGGTGTGTGGGGCTACGCAAGCGGTTCCCAAAGAGCTTTAGAACAAGGCATAGTTTTCCCTGCTGGCTCTTTGGGCGTGGGACCAACCTCCAGCCATATGGCCATTTTTGTGCCTGGCGTGACGCCATGAGGGAAAGGGTGGTTTTGAGGCTGAAGGCAGCAGGAAAGACTGCAGCCCCCAGGTGTGTGGGGCTACGCAAGCGGTTCCCAAAGAGCTTTAGAACAAGGCATAGTTTTCCCTGCTGGCTCTTTGGGCGTGGGACCAATCCCCAGATATATGGCCATTTTTGGGCTTGGCGCGGCGCCATGTGGGAAAGGGTGGTTTTGAGGCTGAAGGCAGCAGGAAAGCCTGCAGCCCCCAGGAGTTTGGGGCTACGCAAGTGGTTCCCAAAGAGCTTTAGAACAAGGCATCGTTTTCCCTGCTGGCTCTTTGGGCGTGGGACCAGTCTCCAGACATATGGCCATTTTGTGCCTTGCGTGACGCCAAGTGGGAAAGGGTGGTTTTGAGGCTGAAGGCAGCAGGAAAGCCTGCAGCCCCCAGGTGTGTGGGGCTACGCAAGCGGTTCCCAAAGAGCTTTAGAACAAGGCATAGTTTTCCCTGCTGGCTCTTTGGGCGTGGGACCAGTCTCCAGCCTTATGGCCATTTTTGGGCCTGGCGCGGACCAAGTGGGAAAGGGTGGTTTTGAGGCTGAAGGCAGCAGGAAACCTGCAGCCCCCAGGTGTGTGGGGCTACGCAAGCGGTTCCCAAAGAGCTTTAGAACAAGGCATAGTTTTCCCTGCTGGCTCTTTGGGCGTGGGACCAGTCTCCAGACATATGGCCATTTTTGTGCCTGGCACGGGGCCAAGTGGGAAAGGGTGGTTTTGAGGCTGAAGGCAGCAGGAAAGCCTGCAGCCCCCAGGTGTGTGGGGCTACGCAAGCGGTTCCCAAAGAGCTTTAGAACAAGGCATAGTTTTCCCTGCTGGCTCTTTGGGCGTGGGACCAACCTCCAGCCATATGGCCATTTTTGTGCCTGGCGTGACGCCATGAGGGAAAGGGTGGTTTTGAGGCTGAAGGCAGCAGGAAAGCCTGCAGCCCCCAGGTGTGTGGGGCTACGCAAGCGGTTCCCAAAGAGCTTTAGAACAAGGCATAGTTTTCCCTGCTGGCTCTTTGGGCGTGGGACCAATCTCCAGACATATGGCCATTTTTGGGCCTGGTGCGGCGCCAAGTGGGAAAGGGTGGTTTTGAGGCTGAAGGCTGCAGGAAAGCCTGCAGCCCCCAGGTGTGTGGGGCTACGCAAGAGGTTCCCAAAGAGCTTTAGAACAAGGCATCGTTTTCCCTGCTGGCTCTTTGGGCGTGGGACCAATCCCCAGATATATGGCCATTTTTGGGCTTGGCGCGGCGCCATGTGGGAAAGGGTGGTTTTGAGGCTGAAGGCAGCAGGAAAGCCTGCAGCCCCCAGGAGTTTGGGGCTACGCAAGTGGTTCCCAAAGAGCTTTAGAACAAGGCATAGTTTTCCCTGCTGGCTCTTTGGGCGTGGGACCAGTCTCCAGACATATGGCCATTTTGTGCCTTGCGTGACGCCAAGTGGGAAAGGGTGGTTTTGAGGCTGAAGGCAGCAGGAAAGCCTGCAGCCCCCAGGTGTGTGGGGCTACGCAAGCGGTTCCCAAAGAGCTTTAGAACAAGGCATAGTTTTCCCTGCTGGCTCTTTGGGCGTGGGACCAGTCTCCAGACATATGGCCATTTTTGTGCCTGGCGTGACGCCATGTGGGAACGGGTGGTTTTGAGGCTGAAGGCAGCAGGAAAGCCTGCAGCCCCCAGGTGTGTGGGGCTACGCAAGCGGTTCCCAAAGAGCTTTAGAACAAGGCATAGTTTTCCCTGCTGGCTCTTTGGGCGTGGGACCAGTCTCCAGACGTATGGCCATTTTTGGGCCTGGCGTGACGCCATGAGGGAAAGGGTGGTTTTGAGGCTGAAGGCAGCAGGAAAGCCTGCAGCCCCCAGGTGTGTGGGGCTACGCAAGCGGTTCCCAAAGAGCTTTAGTACAAGGCATAGTTTTCCCTGCTGGCTCTTTGGGCGTCGGACCAATCTCCAGCCATATGGCCATTTTTGTGCCTGGCGTGACGCCAAGTGGGAAAGGGTGGTTTTGAGGCTGAAGGCAGCAGGAAAGCCTGCAGCCCCCAGGTGTGTGGGGCCACGCAAGCGGTTCCCAAAGAGCTTTAGAACAAGGCATAGTTTTCCCTGCTGGCTCTTTGGGAAAGGGACCAGTCTCCAGACATATGGCCATTTTTGGGCCTGGCGCGGCGCCAAGTGGGAAAGGGTGGTTTTGAGGCTGAAGGCAGCAGGAAAGACTGCAGCCCCCAGGTGTGTGGGGCTACGCAAGCAGTTACCAAAGAGCTTTAGAACAAGGCATAGTTTTCCCTGCTGGCTCTTTGGGAAAGGGACCAGTCTCCAGACATATGGCCATTTTTGGTCCTGGAGCAGCGCCAAGTGGGAAAGGGTGGTTTTGAGGCTGAAAGCGCGAGAAAAGCCTGCAGCCCCCAGTTTGTGTGGGGCTACGCAAGCGGTTCCCAAAGAGCTTTAGAACAAGGCATCGTTTTCCCTGCTGGCTCTTTGGGCGTGGGACCAACCTCCAGAAATATGGCCATTTTTGTGCCTGGCGTGATGCCATGAGGGAAAGGGTGGTTTTGAGGCTGAAAGCGCGAGAAAAGCCTGCAGCCCCCAGGTGTGTGGGGCTACGCAAGCGGTTCCCAAAGAGCTTTAGAACAAGGCATAGTTTTCCCTGCTGGCTCTTTGGGCGTGGGACCAGTCTCCAGACATATGGCCATTTTTGGGCCTGGCGCGGGGCCAAATGGGAAAGGGGTGTTTTGAGGCTGAAGGCAGCAGGAAAGCCTGCAGCCCGCAGGTGTGTGGGGCTACGCAAGCGGTTCCCAAAGAGCTTTAGAACAAGGCATAGTTTTCCCTGCTGGCTCTTTGGGCGTGGGACCAGTCTCCAGACATATGGCCATTTTTGGGCCTGGCACGGCGCCACGTGGGAAAGGGTGGTTTTGAGGCTGAAGGCAGCAGGAAAGCCTGCAGCCCCCAGGTGTGTGGGGCTACGCAAGCGGTTCCCAAAGAGCTTTAGAACAAGGCATAGTTTTCCCTGCTGGCTCTTTGGGCGTTGGACCAATCTCCAGAAATATGGCCATATTTATGCCTGGCTTGGCGCCAAGTGGGAAAGGGTGCTTTTGAGGCTGAAAGCGCGAGAAAAGCCTGCAGCCCCCAGGTGTGTGGGGCTACGCAAGCGGTTCCCAAAGAGCTTTAGAACAAGGCATAGTTTTCCCTGCTGGCTCTTTGGGAAAGGGACCAGTCTCCAGACATATGGCCATTTTTGGGCCTGGCGCGGCGCCAAGTGGGAAAGGGTGGTTTTGAGGCTGAAGGCAGCAGGAAAGCCTGCAGCCCCCAGGTGTGTGGGGCTACGCAAGCGGTTCCCAAAGAGCTTTAGAACAAGTCATAGTTTTCCCTGCTGGCTCTTTGGGCGTGGGACCAGTCTCCAGCCTTATGGCCATTTTTGGGCCTGGCGCGGACCAAGTGCGAAAGGGTGGTTTTGAGGCTGAAGGCAGCAGGAAAGCCTGCAGCCCCCAGGTGTGTGGGGCTACACAAGCGGTTCCCAAAGAGCTTTAGAACAAGGCATAGTTTTCCCTGCTGGCTCTTTGGGAAAGGGACCAGTCTCCAGACATATGGCCATTTTTGGGCCTGGCGCGGCGCCAAGTGGGAAAGGGTGGTTTTGAGGCTGAAGGCAGCAGGAAAGACTGCAGCCCCCAGGTGTGTGGGGCTACGCAAGCAGTTACCAAAGAGCTTTAGAACAAGGCATAGTTTTCCCTGCTGGCTCTTTGGGAAAGGGACCAGTCTCCAGACATATGGCCATTTTTGGTCCTGGAGCAGCGCCAAGTGGGAAAGGGTGGTTTTGAGGCTGAAAGCGCGAGAAAAGCCTGCAGCCCCCAGTTTGTGTGGGGCTACGCAAGCGGTTCCCAAAGAGCTTTAGAACAAGGCATCGTTTTCCCTGCTGGCTCTTTGGGCGTGGGACCAACCTCCAGAAATATGGCCATTTTTGTGCCTGGCGTGATGCCATGAGGGAAAGGGTGGTTTTGAGGCTGAAAGCGCGAGAAAAGCCTGCAGCCCCCAGGTGTGTGGGGCTACGCAAGCGGTTCCCAAAGAGCTTTAGAACAAGGCATAGTTTTCCCTGCTGGCTCTTTGGGCGTGGGACCAGTCTCCAGACATATGGCCATTTTTGGGCCTGGCGCGGGGCCAAATGGGAAAGGGGTGTTTGGAGGCTGAAGGCAGCAGGAAAGCCTGCAGCCCGCAGGTGTGTGGGGCTACGCAAGCGGTTCCCAAAGAGCTTTAGAACAAGGCATAGTTTTCCCTGCTGGCTCTTTGGGCGTGGGACCAGTCTCCAGACATATGGCCATTTTTGGGCCTGGCACGGCGCCACGTGGGAAAGGGTGGTTTTGAGGCTGAAGGCAGCAGGAAAGCCTGCAGCCCCCAGGTGTGTGGGGCTACGCAAGCGGTTCCCAAAGAGCTTTAGAACAAGGCATAGTTTTCCCTGCTGGCTCTTTGGGCGTTGGACCAATCTCCAGAAATATGGCCATATTTATGCCTGGCTTGGCGCCAAGTGGGAAAGGGTGCTTTTGAGGCTGAAAGCGCGAGAAAAGCCTGCAGCCCCCAGTTTGTGTGGGGCTACGCAAGCGGTTCCCAAAGAGCTTTAGAACAAGGCATAGTTTTCCCTGCTGGCTCTTTGGGCGTCGGACCAGTCTCCAGACATATGACCATTTTTGGGCCTCGCGCGGCGCCAAGTGGGAAAGGGTGGTTTTGAGGCTGAAGGCAGCAGGAAAGCCTGCAGCCCCCAGGTGTGTGGGGCTACGCAAGCGGTTCCCAAAGAGCTTTAGAACAAGTCATAGTTTTCCCTGCTGGCTCTTTGGGCGTGGGACCAGTCTCCAGCCTTATGGCCATTTTTGGGCCTGGCGCGGACCAAGTGCGAAAGGGTGGTTTTGAGGCTGAAGGCAGCAGGAAAGCCTGCAGCCCCCAGGTGTGTGGGGCTACACAAGCGGTTCCCAAAGAGCTTTAGAACAAGGCATAGTTTTCCCTGCTGGCTCTTTGGGCGTGGGACCAGTCTCCAGACATATGGCCATTTTTGTGCCTGGCACGGGGCCAAGTGGGAAAGGGTGGTTTTGAGGCTGAAGGCAGCAGGAAAGCCTGCAGCCCCCAGGTGTGTGGGGCTACGCAAGCGGTTCCCAAAGAGCTTTAGAACAAGGCATAGTTTTCCCTGCTGGCTCTTTGGGCGTGGGACCAGTCTCCAGACATATGGCCATTTTTCTGCCTGGCACGGGGCCGAGTGCGAAAGCGTGCTTTTGAGGCTGAAGAGAGCAGGAAAGCCTGCAGCCCCCAGGTGTGTGGGGCTACGCAAGCGGTTCCCAAAGAGCTTTAGAACAAGGCATAGTTTTCCCTGCTGGCTCTTTGGGCGTGGGACCAACCTCCAGCCATATGGCCATTTTTGTGCCTGGCGTGACGCCATGAGGGAAAGGGTGGTTTTGAGGCTGAAGGCAGCAGGAAAGCCTGCAGCCCCCAGGTGTGTGGGGCTACGCAAGCGGTTCCCAAAGAGCTTTAGAACAAGGCATAGTTTTCCCTGCTGGCTCTTTGGGCGTGGGACCAATCCCCAGATATATGGCCATTTTTGGGCTTGGCGCGGCGCCATGTGGGAAAGGGTGGTTTTGAGGCTGAAGGCAGCAGGAAAGCCTGCAGCCCCCAGGAGTTTGGGGCTACGCAAGTGGTTCCCAAAGAGCTTTAGAACAAGTCATAGTTTTCCCTGCTGGCTCTTTGGGCGTGGGACCAGTCTCCAGACATATGGCCATTTTGTGCCTTGCGTGACGCCAAGTGGGAAAGGGTGGTTTTGAGGCTGAAGGCAGCAGGAAAGCCTGCAGCCCCCAGGTGTGTGGGGCTACGCAAGCGGTTCCCAAAGAGCTTTAGAACAAGGCATAGTTTTCCCTGCTGGCTCTTTGGGCGTGGGACCAGTCTCCAGCCTTATGGCCATTTTTGGGCCTGGCGCGGACCAAGTGCGAAAGGGTGGTTTTGAGGCTGAAGGCAGCAGGAAAGCCTGCAGCCCCCAGGTGTGTGGGGCTACGCAAGCGGTTCCCAAAGAGCTTTAGAACAAGGCATAGTTTTCCCTGCTGGCTCTTTGGGCGTGGGACCAGTCTCCAGACATATGGCCATTTTTGTGCCTGGCACGGGGCCAAGTGGGAAAGGGTGGTTTTGAGGCTGAAGGCAGCAGGAAAGCCTGCAGCCCCCAGGTGTGTGGGGCTACGCAAGCGGTTCCCAAAGAGCTTTAGAACAAGGCATAGTTTTCCCTGCTGGCTCTTTGGGCGTGGGACAAGTCTCCAGACATATGGCCATTTTTCTGCCTGGCACGGGACCGAGTGCGAAAGCGTGCTTTTGAGGCTGAAGAGAGCAGGAAAGCCTGCAGCCCCCAGGTGTGTGGGGCTACGCAAGCGGTTCCCAAAGAGCTTTAGAACAAGGCATAGTTTTCCCTGCTGGCTCTTTGGGCGTGGGACCAACCTCCAGCCATATGGCCATTTTTGTGCCTGGCGTGACGCCATGAGGGAAAGGGTGGTTTTGAGGCTGAAGGCAGCAGGAAAGCCTGCAGCCCCCAGGTGTGTGGGGCTACGCAAGCGGTTCCCAAAGAGCTTTAGAACAAGGCATAGTTTTCCCTGCTGGCTCTTTGGGCGTGGGACCAATCTCCAGACATATGGCCATTTTTGGGCCTGGCGCGGCGCCAAGTGGGAAAGGGTGGTTTTGAGGCTGAAGGCTGCAGGAAAGCCTGCAGCCCCCAGGTGTGTGGGGCTACGCAAGAGGTTCCCAAAGAGCTTTAGAACAAGGCATCGTTTTCCCTGCTGGCTCTTTGGGCGTGGGACCAATCCCCAGATATATGGCCATTTTTGGGCTTGGCGCGGCGCCATGGTGGAAAGGGTGGTTTTGAGGCTGAAGGCAGCAGGAAAGCCTGCAGCCCCCAGGAGTTTGGGGCTACGCAAGTGGTTCCCAAAGAGCTTTAGAACAAGGCATAGTTTTCCCTGCTGGCTCTTTGGGAAAGGGACCAGTCTCCAGACATATGGCCATTTTTGTGCCTGGCGTGACGCCATGAGGGAAAGGGTGGTTTTGAGGCTGAAGGCAGCAGGAAAGCCTGCAGCCCCCAGGTGTGTGGGGCTACGCAAGCGGTTCCCAAAGAGCTTTAGAACAAGGCATAGTTTTCCCTGCTGGCTCTTTGGGCGTGGGACCAGTCTCCAGACATATGGCCATTTTTGTGCCTGGCGTGACGCCATGTGGGAAAGGGTGGTTTTGAGGCTGAAGGCAGCAGGAAAGCCTGCAGCCCCCAGGTGTGTGGGGCTACGCAAGCGGTTCCCAAAGAGCTTTAGAACAAGGCATAGTTTTCCCTGCTGGCTCTTTGGGCGTGGGACCAGTCTCCAGACGTATGGCCATTTTTGGGCCTGGCGTGACGCCATGAGGGAAAGGGTGGTTTTGAGGCTGAAGGCAGCAGGAAAGCCTGCAGCCCCCAGGTGTGTGGGGCTACGCAAGCGGTTCCCAAAGAGCTTTAGAACAAGGCATAGTTTTCCCTGCTGGCTCTTTGGGCGTCGGACCAATCTCCAGACATATGGCCATTTTTGTGCCTGGCGTGACGCCATGTGGGAAAGGGTGGTTTTGAGGCTGAAGGCAGCAGGAAAGCCTGCAGCCCCCAGGTGTGTGGGGCCACGCAAGCGGTTCCCAAAGAGCTTTAGAACAAGGCATAGTTTTCCCTGCTGGCTCTTTGGGAAAGGGACCAGTCTCCAGACATATGGCCATTTTTGGTCCTGGAGCAGCGCCAAGTGGGAAAGGGTGGTTTTGAGGCTGAAAGCGCGAGAAAAGCCTGCAGCCCCCAGTTTGTGTGGGGCTACACAAGCGGTTCCCAAAGAGCTTTAGAACAAGGCATAGTTTTCCCTGCTGGCTCTTTGGGCGTGGGACCAACCTCCAGAAATATGGCCATTTTTGTGCCTGGCGTGATGCCATGAGGGAAAGGGTGGTTTTGAGGCTGAAAGCGCGAGAAAAGCCTGCAGCCCCCAGGTGTGTGGGGCTACGCAAGCGGTTCCCAAAGAGCTTTAGAACAAGGCATAGTTTTCCCTGCTGGCTCTTTGGGCGTGGGACCAACCTCCAGACATATGGCCATTTTTCTGCCTGGCACGGGGCCGAGTGCGAAAGCGTGCTTTTGAGGCTGAAGAGAGCAGGCAAGCCTGCAGCCCCCAGGTGTGTGGGGCTACGCAAGCGGTTCCCAAAGAGCTTTAGAACAAGGCATAGTTTTCCCTGCTGGCTCTTTGGGCGTGGGACCAACCTCCAGCCATATGGCCATTTTTGTGCCTGGCGTGACGCCATGAGGGAAAGGGTGGTTTTGAGGCTGAAGGCAGCAGGAAAGCCTGCAGCCCCCAGGTGTGTGGGGCTACGCAAGCGGTTCCCAAAGAGCTTTAGAACAAGGCATAGTTTTCCCTGCTGGCTCTTTGGGCGTGGGACCAATCTCCAGACATATGGCCATTTTTGGGCCTGGCGCGGCGCCAAGTGGGAAAGGGTGGTTTTGAGGCTGAAGGCTGCAGGAAAGCCTGCAGCCCCCACGTGTGTGGGGCTACGCAAGCGGTTCCCAAAGAGCTTTAGAACAAGGCATAGTTTTCCCTGCTGGCTCTTTGGGCGTGGGACCAGTCTCCAGACATATGGCCATTTTTGGGCCTGGCGTGACGCCATGAGGGAAAGGGTGGTTTTGAGGCTGAAGGCAGCAGGAAAGCCTGCAGCCCCCAGGTGTGTGGGGCTACGCAAGCAGTTCCCAAAGAGCTTTAGTACAAGGCATAGTTTTCCCTGCTGGCTCTTTGGGCGTCGGACCAATCTCCAGACATATGGCCATTTTTGTGCCTGGCGTGACGCCATGTGGGAAAGGGTGGTTTTGAGGCTGAAGGCAGCAGGAAAGCCTGCAGCCCCCAGGTCTGTGGGGCCACGCAAGCGGTTCGGAAAGAGCTTTAGAACAAGGCATAGTTTTCCCTGCTGGCTCTTTGGGAAAGGGACCAGTCTCCAGACATATGGCCATTTTTGGGCCTGGCGCGGCGCCAAGTGGGAAAGGGTGGTTTTGAGGCTGAAGGCAGCAGGAAAGACTGCAGCCCCCAGGTGTGTGGGGCTACGCAAGCAGTTACCAAAGAGCTTTAGAACAAGGCATAGTTTTCCCTGCTGGCTCTTTGGGAAAGGGACCAGTCTCCAGACATATGGCCATTTTTGGTCCTGGAGCAGCGCCAAGTGGGAAAGGGTGGTTTTGAGGCTGAAAGCGCGAGAAAAGCCTGCAGCCCCCAGTTTGTGTGGGGCTACGCAAGCGGTTCCCAAAGAGCTTTAGAACAAGGCATCGTTTTCCCTGCTGGCTCTTTGGGCGTGGGACCAGTCTCCAGACATATGGCCATTTTTGTGCCTGGCGTGATGCCATGAGGGAAAGGGTGGTTTTGAGGCTGAAAGCGCGAGAAAAGCCTGCAGCCCCCAGGTGTGTGGGGCTACGCAAGCGGTTCCCAAAGAGCTTTAGAACAAGGCATAGTTTTCCCTGCTGGCTCTTTGGGCGTTGGACCAATCTCCAGAAATATGGCCATATTTATGCCTGGCTTGGCGCCAAGTGGGAAAGGGTGCTTTTGAGGCTGAAGAGAGTAGGAAAGCCTGCAGCCCCCAGGTGTGTGGGGCTACGCAAGCGGTTACCAAAGAGCTTTAGAACAAGGCATAGTTTTCCCTGCTGGCTCTTTGGGCGTGGGACCAGTCTCCAGACATATGACCATTTTTGGGCCCCGCGCGGCGCCAGGTGGGAAAGGGTGGTTTTGAGGCTGAAGGCAGCAGGAAAGCCTGCAGCCCCCAGGTGTGTGGGGCTACGCAAGCGGTTCCCAAAGAGCTTTAGAACAAGGCATAGTTTTCCCTGCTGGCTCTTTGGGCGTGGGACCAGTCTCCAGCCTTATGGCCATTTTTGGGCCTGGCGCGGCGCCAAGTGCGAAAGGGTGGTTTTGAGGCTGAAGGCAGCAGGAAAGCCTGCAGCCCCCAGGTGTGTGGGGCTACGCAAGCGGTTCCCAAAGAGCTTTAGAACAAGGCGTAGTTTTCCCTGCTGGCTCTTTGGGCGTGGGACCAGTCTCCAGACATATGGCCATTTTTGCGCCTGGCATGACGCCATGTGGGAAAGGGTGGTTTTGAGGCTGAAAGCGCGAGAAAAGCCTGCAGCCCGCAGGTGTGTGGGGCTACGCAAGCGGTTCCCAAAGAGCTTTAGAACAAGGCATAGTTTTCCCTGCTGGCTCTTTGGGCGTGGCACCAGTCTCCAGACATATGGCCATTTTTGGGCCTGGCACGGCGCCACGTGGGAAAGGGTGGTTTTGAGGCTGAAGGCAGCAGGAAAGCCTGCAGCCCCCAGGTGTGTGGGGCTACGCAAGCGGTTCCCAAAGAGCTTTAGAACAAGGCATAGTTTTCCCTGCTGGCTCTTTGGGCGTTGGACCAATCTCCAGAAATATGGCCATATTTATGCCTGGCTTGGCGCCAAGTGGGAAAGGGTGCTTTTGAGGCTGAAGAGAGTAGGAAAGCCTGCAGCCCCCAGGTGTGTGGGGCTACGCAAGCGGTTACCAAAGAGCTTTAGAACAAGGCATAGTTTTCCCTGCTGGCTCTTTGGGCGTGGGACCAGTCTCCAGACATATGACCATTTTTGGGCCCCGCGCGGCGCCAGGTGGGAAAGGGTGGTTTTGAGGCTGAAGGCAGCAGGAAAGCCTGCAGCCCCCAGGTGTGTGGGGCTACGCAAGCGGTTCCCAAAGAGCTTTAGAACAAGGCATAGTTTTCCCTGCTGGCTCTTTGGGCGTGGGACCAGTCTCCAGCCTTATGGCCATTTTTGGGCCTGGCGCGGCGCCAAGTGCGAAAGGGTGGTTTTGAGGCTGAAGGCAGCAGGAAAGCCTGCAGCCCCCAGGTGTGTGGGGCTACGCAAGCGGTTCCCAAAGAGCTTTAGAACAAGGCGTAGTTTTCCCTGCTGGCTCTTTGGGCGTGGGACCAGTCTCCAGACATATGGCCATTTTTGCGCCTGGCATGACGCCATGTGGGAAAGGGTGGTTTTGAGGCTGAAAGCGCGAGAAAAGCCTGCAGCCCCCAGGTGTGTGGGGCTACGCAAGCGGTTCCCAAAGAGCTTTAGAACAAGGCATAGTTTTCCCTGCTGGCTCTTTGGGCGTGGGACCAGTCTCCAGACATATGGCCATTTTTGGGCCTGGCACGGCGCCACGTGGGAAAGGGTGGTTTTGAGGCTGAAGGCAGCAGGAAAGCCTGCAGCCCCCAGGTGTGTGGGGCTACGCAAGCGGTTCCCAAAGAGCTTTAGAACAAGGCATAGTTTTCCCTGCTGGCTCTTTGGGCGTTGGACCAATCTCCAGAAATATGGCCATATTTATGCCTGGCTTGGCGCCAAGTGGGAAAGGGTGCTTTTGAGGCTGAAAGCGCGAGAAAAGCCTGCAGCCCCCAGTTTGTGTGGGGCTACGCAAGCGGTTCCCAAAGAGCTTTAGAACAAGGCATAGTTTTCCCTGCTGGCTCTTTGGGAAAGGGACCAGTCTCCAGACATATGGCCATTTTTGGGCCTGGCGCGGCGCCAAGTGGGAAAGGGTGGTTTTGAGGCTGAAGGCAGCAGGAAAGCCTGCAGCCCCCAGGGTGTGGGGCTACGCAAGCGGTTCCCAAAGAGCTTTAGAACAAGTCATAGTTTTCCCTGCTGGCTCTTTGGGCGTGGGACCAGTCTCCAGCCTTATGGCCATTTTTGGGCCTGGCGCGGACCAAGTGCGAAAGGGTGGTTTTGAGGCTGAAGGCAGCAGGAAAGCCTGCAGCCCCCAGGTGTGTGGGGCTACACAAGCGGTTCCCAAAGAGCTTTAGAACAAGGCATAGTTTTCCCTGCTGGCTCTTTGGGAAAGGGACCAGTCTCCAGACATATGGCCATTTTTGGGCCTGGCGCGGCGCCAAGTGGGAAAGGGTGGTTTTGAGGCTGAAGGCAGCAGGAAAGACTGCAGCCCCCAGGTGTGTGGGGCTACGCAAGCAGTTACCAAAGAGCTTTAGAACAAGGCATAGTTTTCCCTGCTGGCTCTTTGGGAAAGGGACCAGTCTCCAGACATATGGCCATTTTTGGTCCTGGAGCAGCGCCAAGTGGGAAAGGGTGGTTTTGAGGCTGAAAGCGCGAGAAAAGCCTGCAGCCCCCAGTTTGTGTGGGGCTACGCAAGCGGTTCCCAAAGAGCTTTAGAACAAGGCATCGTTTTCCCTGCTGGCTCTTTGGGCGTGGGACCAACCTCCAGAAATATGGCCATTTTTGTGCCTGGCGTGATGCCATGAGGGAAAGGGTGGTTTTGAGGCTGAAAGCGCGAGAAAAGCCTGCAGCCCCCAGGTGTGTGGGGCTACGCAAGCGGTTCCCAAAGAGCTTTAGAACAAGGCATAGTTTTCCCTGCTGGCTCTTTGGGCGTGGGACCAGTCTCCAGACATATGGCCATTTTTGGGCCTGGCGCGGGGCCAAATGGGAAAGGGGTGTTTGGAGGCTGAAGGCAGCAGGAAAGCCTGCAGCCCCCAGGGTGTGGGGCTACGCAAGCGGTTCCCAAAGAGCTTTAGAACAAGTCATAGTTTTCCCTGCTGGCTCTTTGGGCGTGGGACCAGTCTCCAGCCTTATGGCCATTTTTGGGCCTGGCGCGGACCAAGTGCGAAAGGGTGGTTTTGAGGCTGAAGGCAGCAGGAAAGCCTGCAGCCCCCAGGTGTGTGGGGCTACACAAGCGGTTCCCAAAGAGCTTTAGAACAAGGCATAGTTTTCCCTGCTGGCTCTTTGGGAAAGGGACCAGTCTCCAGACATATGGCCATTTTTGGGCCTGGCGCGGCGCCAAGTGGGAAAGGGTGGTTTTGAGGCTGAAGGCAGCAGGAAAGACTGCAGCCCCCAGGTGTGTGGGGCTACGCAAGCAGTTACCAAAGAGCTTTAGAACAAGGCATAGTTTTCCCTGCTGGCTCTTTGGGAAAGGGACCAGTCTCCAGACATATGGCCATTTTTGGTCCTGGAGCAGCGCCAAGTGGGAAAGGGTGGTTTTGAGGCTGAAAGCGTGAGAAAAGCCTGCAGCCCCCAGTTTGTGTGGGGCTACGCAAGCGGTTCCCAAAGAGCTTTAGAACAAGGCATCGTTTTCCCTGCTGGCTCTTTGGGCGTGGGACCAACCTCCAGAAATATGGCCATTTTTGTGCCTGGCGTGATGCCATGAGGGAAAGGGTGGTTTTGAGGCTGAAAGCGCGAGAAAAGCCTGCAGCCCCCAGGTGTGTGGGGCTACGCAAGCGGTTCCCAAAGAGCTTTAGAACAAGGCATAGTTTTCCCTGCTGGCTCTTTGGGCGTGGGACCAGTCTCCAGACATATGGCCATTTTTGGGCCTGGCGCGGGGCCAAATGGGAAAGGGGTGTTTGGAGGCTGAAGGCAGCAGGAAAGCCTGCAGCCCGCAGGTGTGTGGGGCTACGCAAGCGGTTCCCAAAGAGCTTTAGAACAAGGCATAGTTTTCCCTGCTGGCTCTTTGGGCGTTGGACCAATCTCCAGAAATATGGCCATATTTATGCCTGGCTTGGCGCCAAGTGGGAAAGGGTGCTTCTGAGGCTGAAAGCGCGAGAAAAGCCTGCAGCCCCCAGTTTGTGTGGGGCTACGCAAGCGGTTCCCAAAGAGCTTTAGAACAAGGCATAGTTTTCCCTGCTGGCTCTTTGGGCGTCGGACCAGTCTCCAGACATATGACCATTTTTGGGCCTCGCGCGGTGCCAAGTGGGAAAGGGTGGTTTTGAGGCTGAAGGCAGCAGGAAAGCCTGCAGCCCCCAGGTGTGTGGGGCTACGCAAGCGGTTCCCAAAGAGCTTTAGAACAAGTCATAGTTTTCCCTGCTGGCTCTTTGGGCGTGGGACCAGTCTCCAGCCTTATGGCCATTTTTGGGCCTGGCGCGGACCAAGTGCCAAAGGGTGGTTTTGAGGCTGAAGGCAGCAGGAAAGCCTGCAGCCCCCAGGTGTGTGGGGCTACACAAGCGGTTCCCAAAGAGCTTTAGAACAAGGCATAGTTTTCCCTGCTGGCTCTTTGGGCGTGGGACCAGTCTCCAGACATATGGCCATTTTTGTGCCTGGCACGGGGCCAAGTGGGAAAGGGTGGTTTTGAGGCTGAAGGCAGCAGGAAAGCCTGCAGCCCCCAGGTGTGTGGGGCTACGCAAGCGGTTCCCAAAGAGCTTTAGAACAAGGCATAGTTTTCCCTGCTGGCTCTTTGGGCGTGGGACCAACCTCCAGCCATATGGCCATTTTTGTGCCTGGCGTGACGCCATGAGGGAAAGGGTGGTTTTGAGGCTGAAGGCAGCAGGAAAGCCTGCAGCCCCCAGGTGTGTGGGGCTACGCAAGCGGTTCCCAAAGAGCTTTAGAACAAGGCATAGTTTTCCCTGCTGGCTCTTTGGGCGTGGGACCAATCTCCAGACATATGGCCATTTTTGGGCCTGGCGCGGCGCCAAGTGGGAAAGGGTGGTTTTGAGGCTGAAGGCAGCAGGAAAGCCTGCAGCCCCCAGGAGTTTGGGGCTACGCAAGTGGTTCCCAAAGAGCTTTAGAACAAGGCATAGTTTTCCCTGCTGGCTCTTTGGGAAAGGGACCAGTCTCCAGACATATGGCCATTTTGTGCCTTGCGTGACGCCAAGTGGGAAAGGGTGGTTTTGAGGCTGAAGGCAGCAGGAAAGCCTGCAGCCCCCAGGTGTGTGGGGCTACGCAAGCGGTTCCCAAAGAGCTTTAGAACAAGGCATCGTTTTCCCTGCTGGCTCTTTGGGCGTGGGACCAGTCTCCAGACATATGGCCATTTTTGTGCCTGGCGTGACGCCATGTGGGAAAGGGTGGTTTTGAGGCTGAAGGCAGCAGGAAAGCCTGCAGCCCCCAGGTGTGTGGGGCTACGCAAGCGGTTCCCAAAGAGCTTTAGAACAAGGCATAGTTTTCCCTGCTGGCTCTTTGGGCGTGGGACCAGTCTCCAGACGTATGGCCATTTTTGGGCCTGGCGTGACGCCATGAGGGAAAGGGTGGTTTTGAGGCTGAAGGCAGCAGGAAAGCCTGCAGCCCCCAGGTGTGTGGGGCTACGCAAGCGGTTCCCAAAGAGCTTTAGTACAAGGCATAGTTTTCCCTGCTGGCTCTTTGGGCGTCGGACCAATCTCCAGACATATGGCCATTTTTGTGCCTGGCGTGACGCCATGTGGGAAAGGGTGGTTTTGAGGCTGAAGGCAGCAGGAAAGCCTGCAGCCCCCAGGTGTGTGGGGCCACGCAAGCGGTTCCCAAAGAGCTTTAGAACAAGGCATAGTTTTCCCTGCTGGCTCTTTGGGAAAGGGACCAGTCTCCAGACATATGGCCATTTTTGGTCCTGGAGCAGCGCCAAGTGGGAAAGGGTGGTTTTGAGGCTGAAAGCGCGAGAAAAGCCTGCAGCCCCCAGTTTGTGAGGGGCTACACAAGCGGTTCCCAAAGAGCTTTAGAACAAGGCATAGTTTTCCCTGCTGGCTCTTTGGGCGTGGGACCAACCTCCAGAAATATGGCCATTTTTGTGCCTGGCGTGATGCCATGAGGGAAAGGGTGGTTTTGAGGCTGAAAGCGCGAGAAAAGCCTGCAGCCCCCAGGTGTCTGGGGCTACGCAAGCGGTTCCCAAAGAGCTTTAGAACAAGGCATAGTTTTCCCTGCTGGCTCTTTGGGCGTGGGACCAACCTCCAGACATATGGCCATTTTTCTGCCTGGCACGGGGCCGAGTGCGAAAGCGTGCTTTTGAGGCTGAAGAGAGCAGGCAAGCCTGCAGCCCCCAGGTGTGTGGGGCTACGCAAGCGGTTCCCAAAGAGCTTTAGAACAAGGCATAGTTTTCCCTGCTGGCTCTTTGGGCGTGGGACCAACCTCCAGCCATATGGCCATTTTTGTGCCTGGCGTGACGCCATGAGGGAAAGGGTGGTTTTGAGGCTGAAGGCAGCAGGAAAGCCTGCAGCCCCCAGGTGTGTGGGGCTACGCAAGCGGTTCCCAAAGAGCTTTAGAACAAGGCATAGTTTTCCCTGCTGGCTCTTTGGGCGTGGGACCAATCTCCAGACATATGGCCATTTTTGGGCCTGGCGCGGCGCCAAGTGGGAAAGGGTGGTTTTGAGGCTGAAGGCTGCAGGAAAGCCTGCAGCCCCCAGGTGTGTGGGGCTACGCAAGCGGTTCCCAAAGAGCTTTAGAACAAGGCATAGTTTTCCCTGCTGGCTCTTTGGGCGTGGGACCAGTCTCCAGACATATGGCCATTTTTGGGCCTGGCGTGACGCCATGAGGGAAAGGGTGGTTTTGAGGCTGAAGGCAGCAGGAAAGCCTGCAGCCCCCAGGTGTGTGGGGCTACGCAAGCAGTTCCCAAAGAGCTTTAGTACAAGGCATAGTTTTCCCTGCTGGCTCTTTGGGCGTCGGACCAATCTCCAGACATATGGCCATTTTTGTGCCTGGCGTGACGCCATGTGGGAAAGGGTGGTTTTGAGGCTGAAGGCAGCAGGAAAGCCTGCAGCCCCCAGGTCTGTGGGGCCACGCAAGCGGTTCGGAAAGAGCTTTAGAACAAGGCATAGTTTTCCCTGCTGGCTCTTTGGGAAAGGGACCAGTCTCCAGACATATGGCCATTTTTGGGCCTGGCGCGGCGCCAAGTGGGAAAGGGTGGTTTTGAGGCTGAAGGCAGCAGGAAAGACTGCAGCCCCCAGGTGTGTGGGGCTACGCAAGCAGTTACCAAAGAGCTTTAGAACAAGGCATAGTTTTCCCTGCTGGCTCTTTGGGAAAGGGACCAGTCTCCAGACATATGGCCATTTTTGGTCCTGGAGCAGCGCCAAGAGGGAAAGGGTGGTTTTGAGGCTGAAAGCGCGAGAAAAGCCTGCAGCCCCCAGTTTGTGTGGGGCTACGCAAGCGGTTCCCAAAGAGCTTTAGAACAAGGCATCGTTTTCCCTGCTGGCTCTTTGGGCGTGGGACCAGTCTCCAGACATATGGCCATTTTTGTGCCTGGCGTGATGCCATGAGGGAAAGGGTGGTTTTGAGGCTGAAAGCGCGAGAAAAGCCTGCAGCCCCCAGGTGTGTGGGGCTACGCAAGCGGTTCCCAAAGAGCTTTAGAACAAGGCATAGTTTTCCCTGCTGGCTCTTTGGGCGTGGGTCCAGTCTCCAGACATATGGCCATTTTTGGGCCTGGCGCGGGGCCAAATGGGAAAGGGGTGTTTGGAGGCTGAAGGCAGCAGGAAAGCCTGCAGCCCGCAGGTGTGTGGGGCTACGCAAGCGGTTCCCAAAGAGCTTTAGAACAAGGCATAGTTTTCCCTGCTGGCTCTTTGGGCGTGGCACCAGTCTCCAGACATATGGCCATTTTTGGGCCTGGCACGGCGCCACGTGGGAAAGGGTGGTTTTGAGGCTGAAGGCAGCAGGAAAGCCTGCAGCCCCCAGGTGTGTGGGGCTACGCAAGCGGTTCCCAAAGAGCTTTAGAACAAGGCATAGTTTTCCCTGCTGGCTCTTTGGGCGTTGGACCAATCTCCAGAAATATGGCCATATTTATGCCTGGCTTGGCGCCAAGTGGGAAAGGGTGCTTTTGAGGCTGAAGAGAGTAGGAAAGCCTGCAGCCCCCAGGTGTGTGGGGCTACGCAAGCGGTTACCAAAGAGCTTTAGAACAAGGCATAGTTTTCCCTGCTGGCTCTTTGGGCGTGGGACCAACCTCCAGACATATGGCCATTTTTGTGCCTGGCGTGGCGCCATGTGGGAAAGGGTGGGTTTGAGGCTGAAGGCAGCAGGAAAGCCTGCAGCCCCCAGGTCTGTGGGGTCACGCAAGCGGTTCCCAAAGAACTTTAGAACAAGGCATAGTTTTCCCTGCTGGCTCTTTGGGCGTGGGACCAGTCTCCAGACATATGGCCATTTTTGGTCCTGGAGCAGCGCCAAGTGGAAAAGGGTGGTTTTGAGGCTGAAAGCGCGAGAAAAGCCTGCAGCCCCCAGTTTGTGTGGGGCTACGCAAGCGGTTCCCAAAGAGCTTTAGAACAAGGCATAGTTTTCCCTGCTGGCTCTTTGGGCGTGGGACCAGTCTCCAGACATATGACCATTTTTGGGCCTCGCGCGGCGCCAGGTGGGAAAGGGTGGTTTTGAGGCTGAAGGCAGCAGGAAAGCCTGCAGCCCCCAGGTGTGTGGGGCTACGCAAGCGGTTCCCAAAGAGCTTTAGAACAAGGCATAGTTTTCCCTGCTGGCTCTTTGGGCGTGGGACCAGTCTCCAGCCTTATGGCCATTTTTGGGCCTGGCGCGGCGCCAAGTGCGAAAGGGTGGTTTTGAGGCTGAAGGCAGCAGGAAAGCCTGCAGCCCCCAGGTGTGTGGGGCTACGCAAGCGGTTCCCAAAGAGCTTTAGAACAAGGCGTAGTTTTCCCTGCTGTCTCTTTGGGCGTGGGACCAGTCTCCAGACATATGGCCATTTTTGCGCCTGGCATGACGCCATGTGGGAAAGGGTGGTTTTGAGGCTGAAAGCGCGAGAAAAGCCTGCAGCCCCCAGGTGTGTGGGGCTACGCAAGCGGTTCCCAAAGAGCTTTAGAACAAGGCATAGTTTTCCCTGCTGGCTCTTTGGGCGTGGCACCAGTCTCCAGACATATGGCCATTTTTGGGCCTGGCACGGCGCCACGTGGGAAAGGGTGGTTTTGAGGCTGAAGGCAGCAGGAAAGCCTGCAGCCCCCAGGTGTGTGGGGCTACGCAAGCGGTTCCCAAAGAGCTTTAGAACAAGGCATAGTTTTCCCTGCTGGCTCTTTGGGCGTGGGACCAACCTCGAGACATATGGCCATTTTTGTGCCTGGCGTGACGCCATGTGGGAAAGGGTGGTTTTGAGGCTGAAGGCAGCAGGAAAGCCCTGCAGCCCCCAGGTGTGTGGGGCTACGCAAGCGGTTCCCAAAGAGCTTTAGAACAAGGCATAGTTTTCCCTGCTGTCTCTTTGGGCGTGGGACCAGTCTCCAGCCTTATGGCCATTTTTGCGCCTGGCATGACGCCATGTGGGAAAGGGTGGTTTTGAGGCTGAAAGCGCGAGAAAAGCCTGCAGCCCCCAGGTGTGTGGGGCTACGCAAGCGGTTCCCAAAGAGCTTTAGAACAAGGCATAGTTTTCCCTGCTGGCTCTTTGGGCGTGGGACCAGTCTCCAGACATATGGCCATTTTTGGGCCTGGCACGGCGCCACGTGGGAAAGGGTGGTTTTGAGGCTGAAGGCAGCAGGAAAGCCTGCAGCCCCCAGGTGTGTGGGGCTACGCAAGCGGTTCCCAAAGAGCTTTAGAACAAGGCATAGTTTTCCCTGCTGGCTCTTTGGGCGTTGGACCAATCTCCAGAAATATGGCCATATTTATGCCTGGCTTGGCGCCAAGTGGGAAAGGGTGCTTTTGAGGCTGAAGAGAGCAGGAAAGCCTGCAGCCCCCAGGTGTGTGGGGCTACGCAAGCGGTTCCCAAAGAGCTTTAGAACAAGGCATAGTTTTCCCTGCTGGCTCTTTGGGCGTGGGACCAACCTCCAGACATATGGCCATTTTTGTGCCTGGCGTGACGCCATGTGGGAAAGGGTGGTTTTGAGGCTGAAGGCAGCAGGAAAGCCTGCAGCCCCCAGGTCTGTGGGGTCACGCAAGCGGTTCCCAAAGAACTTTAGAACAAGGCATCGTTTTCCCTGCTGGCTCTTTGGGCGTGGGACCAGTCTCCAGACATATGGCCATTTTTGGTCCTGGAGCAGCGCCAAGTGGAAAAGGGTGGTTTTGAGGCTGAAAGCGCGAGAAAAGCCTGCAGCCCCCAGTTTGTGTGGGGCTACGCAAGCGGTTCCCAAAGAGCTTTAGAACAAGGCATCGTTTTCCCTGCTGGCTCTTTGGGCGTGGGACCAACCTCCAGAAATATGGCCATTTTTGTGCCTGGCGTGATGCCATGAGGGAAAGGGTGGTTTTGAGGCTGAAAGCAGCAGGAAAGCCTGCAGCCCCCAGGTGTGTGGGTCTACGCAAGCGGTACCCAAAGAGCTTTAGAACAAGGCATAGTTTTCCCTGCTGGCTCTTTGGGCGTGGGACCAGTCTCCAGACATATGGCCATTTTTGCGCCTGGCATGACGCCATGTGGGAAAGGGTGGTTTTGAGGCTGAAAGCGCGAGAAAAGCCTGCAGCCCCCAGGTGTGTGGGGCTACGCAAGCGGTTCCCAAAGAGCTTTAGAACAAGGCATAGTTTTCCCTGCTGGCTCTTTGGGCGTGGGACCAGTCTCCAGACATATGGCCATTTTTGGGCCTGGCGCGGCGCCAAGTGGGAAAGGGTGGTTTTGAGGCTGAAGGCAGCAGGAAAGCCTGCAGCCCCCAGGTGTGTGGGGCTACGCAAGCGGTTCCCAAAGAGCTTTAGAACAAGGCATAGTTTTCCCTGCTGGCTCTTTGGGCGTGGGACCAGTCTCCAGACATATGGCCATTTTTCTGCCTGGCACGGGGCCGAGTGCGAAAGCGTGCTTTTGAGGCTGAAGAGAGCAGGAAAGCCTGCAGCCCCCAGGTGTGTGGGGCTACGCAAGCGGTTCCCAAAGAGCTTTAGAACAAGGCATAGTTTTCCCTGCTGGCTCTTTGGGCGTGGGACCAACCTC
The DNA here is from genome assembly GCF_963924245.1 of Chroicocephalus ridibundus. Taxonomy (NCBI): domain Eukaryota; kingdom Metazoa; phylum Chordata; class Aves; order Charadriiformes; family Laridae; genus Chroicocephalus; species Chroicocephalus ridibundus. The sequence continues at coordinate 134,303 of NW_026961266.1, forward strand.
CAGACATATGGCCATTTTTGTGCCTGGCATGACGCCATGAGGGAAAGGGTGGTTTTGAGGCTGAAGGCAGCAGGAAAGCCTGCAGCCCCCAGGTGTGTGGGGCTACGCAAGCGGCTCCCAAAGAGCTTTAGAACAAGGCATAGTTTTCCCTGCTGGCTCTTTGGGCGTGGGACCAATCTCCAGACATATGGCCATTTTTGGGCCTGGCGCGGCGCCAAGTGGGAAAGGGTGGTTTTGAGGCTGAAGGCTGCAGGAAAGCCTGCAGCCCCCAGGTGTGTGGGGCTACGCAAGAGGTTCCCAAAGAGCTTTAGAACAAGGCATCGTTTTCCCTGCTGGCTCTTTGGGCGTGGGACCAATCCCCAGATATATGGCCATTTTTGGGCTTGGCGCGGCGCCATGTGGGAAAGGGTGGTTTTGAGGCTGAAGGCAGCAGGAAAGCCTGCAGCCCCCAGGAGTTTGGGGCTACGCAAGTGGTTCCCAAAGAGCTTTAGAACAAGGCATAGTTTTCCCTGCTGGCTCTTTGGGCGTGGGACCAGTCTCCAGACATATGGCCATTTTGTGCCTTGCGTGAAGCCAAGTGGGAAAGGGTGGTTTTGAGGCTGAAGGCAGCAGGAAAGCCCTGCAGCTCTTAGGTGTGTGGGGCTACGCAAGCGGTTCCCAAAGAGCTTTAGAACAAGGCATAGTTTTCCCTGCTGTCTCTTTGGGCGTGGGACCAGTCTCCAGACATATGGCCATTTTTGCGCCTGGCATGACGCCATGTGGGAAAGGGTGGTTTTGAGGCTGAAAGCGCGAGAAAAGCCTGCAGCCCCCAGGTGTGTGGGGCTACGCAAGCGGTTCCCAAAGAGCTTTAGAACAAGGCATAGTTTTCCCTGCTGGCTCTTTGGGCGTGGGACCAGTCTCCAGACATATGGCCATTTTTGGGCCTGGCGCGGCGCCAAGTGGGAAAGGGTGGTTTTGAGGCTGAAGGCAGCAGGAAAGCCTGCAGCCCCCAGGTGTGTGGGGCTACGCAAGCGGTTCCCAAAGAGCTTTAGAACAAGGCATAGTTTTCCCTGCTGGCTCTTTGGGCGTGGGACCAGTCTCCAGACATATGGCCATTTTTCTGCCTGGCACGGGGCCGAGTGCGAAAGCGTGCTTTTGAGGCTGAAGAGAGCAGGAAAGCCTGCAGCCCCCAGGTGTGTGGGGCTACGCAAGCGGTTCCCAAAGAGCTTTAGAACAAGGCATAGTTTTCCCTGCTGGCTCTTTGGGCGTGGGACCAACCTCCAGACATATGGCCATTTTTGTGCCTGGCATGACGCCATGAGGGAAAGGGTGGTTTTGAGGCTGAAGGCAGCAGGAAAGCCTGCAGCCCCCAGGTGTGTGGGGCTACGCAAGCGGCTCCCAAAGAGCTTTAGAACAAGGCATAGTTTTCCCTGCTGGCTCTTTGGGCGTGGGACCAATCTCCAGACATATGGCCATTTTTGGGCCTGGCGCGGCGCCAAGTGGGAAAGGGTGGTTTTGAGGCTGAAGGCTGCAGGAAAGCCTGCAGCCCCCAGGTGTGTGGGGCTACGCAAGAGGTTCCCAAAGAGCTTTAGAACAAGGCATCGTTTTCCCTGCTGGCTCTTTGGGCGTGGGACCAATCCCCAGATATATGGCCATTTTTGGGCTTGGCGCGGCGCCATGTGGGAAAGGGTGGTTTTGAGGCTGAAGGCAGCAGGAAAGCCTGCAGCCCCCAGGAGTTTGGGGCTACGCAAGTGGTTCCCAAAGAGCTTTAGAACAAGGCATAGTTTTCCCTGCTGGCTCTTTGGGCGTGGGACCAGTCTCCAGACATATGGCCATTTTGTGCCTTGCGTGAAGCCAAGTGGGAAAGGGTGGTTTTGAGGCTGAAGGCAGCAGGAAAGCCTGCAGCCCCCAGGTGTGTGGGGCTACGCAAGCGGTTCCCAAAGAGCTTTAGAACAAGGCATAGTTTTCCCTGCTGGCTCTTTGGGCGTGGGACCAGTCTCCAGACATATGGCCATTTTTCTGCCTGGCGTGACGCCATGTGGGAACGGGTGGTTTTGAGGCTGAAGGCAGCAGGAAAGCCTGCAGCCCCCAGGTGTGTGGGGCTACGCAAGCGGTTCCCAAAGAGCTTTAGAACAAGGCATAGTTTTCCCTGCTGGCTCTTTGGGCGTGGGACCAGTCTCCAGACGTATGGCCATTTTTGGGCCTGGCGTGACGCCATGAGGGAAAGGGTGGTTTTGAGGCTGAAGGCAGCAGGAAAGCCTGCAGCCCCCAGGTGTGTGGGGCCACGCAAGCGGTTCCCAAAGAGCTTTAGAACAAGGCATAGTTTTCCCTGCTGGCTCTTTGGGAAAGGGACCAGTCTCCAGACATATGGCCATTTTTGGGCCTGGCGCGGCGCCAAGTGGGAAAGGGTGGTTTTGAGGCTGAAGGCAGCAGGAAAGACTGCAGCCCCCAGGTGTGTGGGGCTACGCAAGCAGTTACCAAAGAGCTTTAGAACAAGGCATAGTTTTCCCTGCTGGCTCTTTGGGAAAGGGACCAGTCTCCAGACATATGGCCATTTTTGGTCCTGGAGCAGCGCCAAGTGGGAAAGGGTGGTTTTGAGGCTGAAAGCGCGAGAAAAGCCTGCAGCCCCCAGTTTGTGTGGGGCTACGCAAGCGGTTCCCAAAGAGCTTTAGAACAAGGCATCGTTTTCCCTGCTGGCTCTTTGGGCGTGGGACCAACCTCCAGAAATATGGCCATTTTTGTGCCTGGCGTGATGCCATGAGGGAAAGGGTGGTTTTGAGGCTGAAAGCGCGAGAAAAGCCTGCAGCCCCCAGGTGTGTGGGGCTACGCAAGCGGTTCCCAAAGAGCTTTAGAACAAGGCATAGTTTTCCCTGCTGGCTCTTTGGGCGTGGGACCAGTCTCCAGACATATGGCCATTTTTGGGCCTGGCGCGGGGCCAAATGGGAAAGGGGTGTTTGGAGGCTGAAGGCAGCAGGAAAGCCTGCAGCCCGCAGGTGTGTGGGGCTACGCAAGCGGTTCCCAAAGAGCTTTAGAACAAGGCATAGTTTTCCCTGCTGGCTCTTTGGGCGTTGGACCAATCTCCAGAAATATGGCCATATTTATGCCTGGCTTGGCGCCAAGTGGGAAAGGGTGCTTTTGAGGCTGAAAGCGCGAGAAAAGCCTGCAGCCCCCAGTTTGTGTGGGGCTACGCAAGCGGTTCCCAAAGAGCTTTAGAACAAGGCATAGTTTTCCCTGCTGGCTCTTTGGGCGTCGGACCAGTCTCCAGACATATGACCATTTTTGGGCCTCGCGCGGCGCCAAGTGGGAAAGGGTGGTTTTGAGGCTGAAGGCAGCAGGAAAGCCTGCAGCCCCCAGGTGTGTGGGGCTACGCAAGCGGTTCCCAAAGAGCTTTAGAACAAGGCATAGTTTTCCCTGCTGGCTCTTTGGGCGTGGGACCAGTCTCCAGCCTTATGGCCATTTTTGGGCCTGGCGCGGACCAAGTGCGAAAGGGTGGTTTTGAGGCTGAAGGCAGCAGGAAAGCCTGCAGCCCCCAGGTGTGTGGGGCTACACAAGCGGTTCCCAAAGAGCTTTAGAACAAGGCATAGTTTTCCCTGCTGGCTCTTTGGGCGTGGGACCAGTCTCCAGACATATGGCCATTTTTGTGCCTGGCACGGGGCCAAGTGGGAAAGGGTGGTTTTGAGGCTGAAGGCAGCAGGAAAGCCTGCAGCCCCCAGGTGTGTGGGGCTACGCAAGCGGTTCCCAAAGAGCTTTAGAACAAGGCATAGTTTTCCCTGCTGGCTCTTTGGGCGTGGGACCAGTCTCCAGACATATGGCCATTTTTCTGCCTGGCACGGGGCCGAGTGCGAAAGCGTGCTTTTGAGGCTGAAGAGAGCAGGAAAGCCTGCAGCCCCCAGGTGTGTGGGGCTACGCAAGCGGTTCCCAAAGAGCTTTAGAACAAGGCATAGTTTTCCCTGCTGGCTCTTTGGGCGTGGGACCAACCTCCAGCCATATGGCCATTTTTGTGCCTGGCGTGACGCCATGAGGGAAAGGGTGGTTTTGAGGCTGAAGGCAGCAGGAAAGCCTGCAGCCCCCAGGTGTGTGGGGCTACGCAAGCGGTTCCCAAAGAGCTTTAGAACAAGGCATAGTTTTCCCTGCTGGCTCTTTGGGCGTGGGACCAATCCCCAGATATATGGCCATTTTTGGGCTTGGCGCGGCGCCATGTGGGAAAGGGTGGTTTTGAGGCTGAAGGCAGCAGGAAAGCCTGCAGCCCCCAGGAGTTTGGGGCTACGCAAGTGGTTCCCAAAGAGCTTTAGAACAAGGCATAGTTTTCCCTGCTGGCTCTTTGGGCGTGGGACCAGTCTCCAGACATATGGCCATTTTGTGCCTTGCGTGACGCCAAGTGGGAAAGGGTGGTTTTGAGGCTGAAGGCAGCAGGAAAGCCTGCAGCCCCCAGGTGTGTGGGGCTACGCAAGCGGTTCCCAAAGAGCTTTAGAACAAGGCATAGTTTTCCCTGCTGGCTCTTTGGGCGTGGGACCAGTCTCCAGCCTTATGGCCATTTTTGGGCCTGGCGCGGACCAAGTGCGAAAGGGTGGTTTTGAGGCTGAAGGCAGCAGGAAAGCCTGCAGCCCCCAGGTGTGTGGGGCTACGCAAGCGGTTCCCAAAGAGCTTTAGAACAAGGCATAGTTTTCCCTGCTGGCTCTTTGGGCGTGGGACCAGTCTCCAGACATATGGCCATTTTTGTGCCTGGCACGGGGCCAAGTGGGAAAGGGTGGTTTTGAGGCTGAAGGCAGTAGGAAAGCCTGCAGCCCCCAGGTGTGTGGGGCTACGCAAGCGGTTCCCAAAGAGCTTTAGAACAAGGCATAGTTTTCCCTGCTGGCTCTTTGGGCGTGGGACCAGTCTCCAGACATATGGCCATTTTTCTGCCTGGCACGGGGCCGAGTGCGAAAGCGTGCTTTTGAGGCTGAAGAGAGCAGGAAAGCCTGCAGCCCCCAGGTCTGTGGGGCTACGCAAGCGGTTCCCAAAGAGCTTTAGAACAAGGCATAGTTTTCCCTGCTGGCTCTTTGGGCGTGGGACCAACCTCCAGCCATATGGCCATTTTTGTGCCTGGCGTGACGCCATGAGGGAAAGGGTGGTTTTGAGGCTGAAGGCAGCAGGAAAGCCTGCAGCCCCCAGGTGTGTGGGGCTACGCAAGCGGTTCCCAAAGAGCTTTAGAACAAGGCATAGTTTTCCCTGCTGGCTCTTTGGGCGTGGGACCAGTCTCCAGCCTTATGGACATTTTTGGGCCTGGCGCGGCGCCACGTGGGAAAGGGTGGTTTTGAGGCTGAAGGCAGCAGGAAAGCCCTGCAGCCCCCAGGTGTGTGGGGCTACGCAAGCGGTTCCCAAAGAGCTTTAGAAGAAGGCATAGTTTTCCCTGCTGTCTCTTTGGGCGTGGGACCAATCTCCAGCCTTATGGCCATTTTTGCGCCTGGCATGACGCCATGTGGGAAAGGGTGGTTTTGAGGCTGAAAGCGCGAGAAAAGCCTGCAGCCCCCAGGTGTGTGGGGCTACGCAAGCGGTTCCCAAAGAGCTTTAGAACAAGGCATAGTTTTCCCTGCTGGCTCTTTGGGCGTGGCACCAGTCTCCAGACATATGGCCATTTTTGGGCCTGGCACGGCGCCACGTGGGAAAGGGTGGTTTTGAGGCTGAAGGCAGCAGGAAAGCCTGCAGCCCCCAGGTGTGTGGGGCTACGCAAGCGGTTCCCAAAGAGCTTTAGAACAAGGCATAGTTTTCCCTGCTGGCTCTTTGGGCGTTGGACCAATCTCCAGAAATATGGCCATATTTATGCCTGGCTTGGCGCCAAGTGGGAAAGGGTGCTTTTGAGGCTGAAGAGAGCAGGAAAGCCTGCAGCCCCCAGGTGTGTGGGGCTACGCAAGCGGTTCCCAAAGAGCTTTAGAACAAGGCATAGTTTTCCCTGCTGGCTCTTTGGGCGTGGGACCAGTCTCCAGACATATGACCATTTTTGGGCCTGGCGCGGCGCCAAGTGGGAAAGGGTGGTTTTGAGGCTGAAGGCAGCAGGAAAGCCTGCAGCCCCCAGGTGTGTGGGGCTACGCAAGCGGTACCCAAAGAGCTTTAGAACAAGGCATAGTTTTCCCTGCTGGCTCTTTGGGCGTGGGACCAGTCTGCAGCCTTATGGCCATTTTTGGGCCTGGCGCGGCGCCAAGTGCGAAAGGGTGGTTTTGAGGCTGAAGGCAGCAGGAAAGCCCTGCAGCTCTTAGGTGTGTGGGGCTACGCAAGCGGTTCCCAAAGAGCTTTAGAACAAGGCATAGTTTTCCCTGCTGTCTCTTTGGGCGTGGGACCAGTCTCCAGACATATGGCCATTTTTGCGCCTGGCATGACGCCATGTGGGAAAGGGTGGTTTTGAGGCTGAAAGCGCGAGAAAAGCCTGCAGCCCCCAGGTGTGTGGGGCTACGCAAGCGGTTCCCAAAGAGCTTTAGAACAAGGCATAGTTTTCCCTGCTGGCTCTTTGGGCGTGGGACCAGTCTCCAGACATATGGCCATTTTTGGGCCTGGCGCGGCGCCAAGTGGGAAAGGGTGGTTTTGAGGCTGAAGGCAGCAGGAAAGCCTGCAGCCCCCAGGTGTGTGGGGCTACGCAAGCGGTTCCCAAAGAGCTTTAGAACAAGGCATAGTTTTCCCTGCTGGCTCTTTGGGCGTGGGACCAGTCTCCAGACATATGGCCATTTTTCTGCCTGGCACGGGGCCGAGTGCGAAAGCGTGCTTTTGAGGCTGAAGAGAGCAGGAAAGCCTGCAGCCCCCAGGTGTGTGGGGCTACGCAAGCGGTTCCCAAAGAGCTTTAGAACAAGGCATAGTTTTCCCTGCTGGCTCTTTGGGCGTGGGACCAACCTCCAGCCATATGGCCATTTTTGTGCCTGGCGTGACGCCATGAGGGAAAGGGTGGTTTTGAGGCTGAAGGCAGCAGGAAAGCCTGCAGCCCCCAGGTGTGTGGGGCTACGCAAGCGGCTCCCAAAGAGCTTTAGAACAAGGCATAGTTTTCCCTGCTGGCTCTTTGGGCGTGGGACCAATCTCCAGACATATGGCCATTTTTGGGCCTGGCGCGGCGCCAAGTGGGAAAGGGTGGTTTTGAGGCTGAAGGCTGCAGGAAAGCCTGCAGCCCCCAGGTGTGTGGGGCTACGCAAGAGGTTCCCAAAGAGCTTTAGAACAAGGCATCGTTTTCCCTGCTGGCTCTTTGGGCGTGGGACCAATCCCCAGATATATGGCCATTTTTGGGCTTGGCGCGGCGCCATGTGGGAAAGGGTGGTTTTGAGGCTGAAGGCAGCAGGAAAGCCTGCAGCCCCCAGGAGTTTGGGGCTACGCAAGTGGTTCCCAAAGAGCTTTAGAACAAGGCATAGTTTTCCCTGCTGGCTCTTTGGGCGTGGGACCAGTCTCCAGACATATGGCCATTTTGTGCCTTGCGTGACGCCAAGTGGGAAAGGGTGGTTTTGAGGCTGAAGGCAGCAGGAAAGCCTGCAGCCCCCAGGTGTGTGGGGCTACGCAAGCGGTTCCCAAAGAGCTTTAGAACAAGGCATAGTTTTCCCTGCTGGCTCTTTGGGCGTGGGACCAGTCTCCAGACATATGGCCATTTTTGTGCCTGGCGTGACGCCATGTGGGAACGGGTGGTTTTGAGGCTGAAGGCAGCAGGAAAGCCTGCAGCCCCCAGGTGTGTGGGGCTACGCAAGCGGTTCCCAAAGAGCTTTAGAACAAGGCATCGTTTTCCCTGCTGGCTCTTTGGGCGTGGGACCAGTCTCCAGACGTATGGCCATTTTTGGGCCTGGCGTGACGCCATGAGGGAAAGGGTGGTTTTGAGGCTGAAGGCAGCAGGAAAGCCTGCAGCCCCCAGGTGTGTGGGGCTACGCAAGCGGTTCCCAAAGAGCTTTAGTACAAGGCATAGTTTTCCCTGCTGGCTCTTTGGGCGTCAGACCAATCTCCAGACATATGGCCATTTTTGTGCCTGGCGTGACGCCATGTGGGAAAGGGTGGTTTTGAGGCTGAAGGCAGCAGGAAAGCCTGCAGCCCCCAGGTGTGTGGGGCCACGCAAGCGGTTCCCAAAGAGCTTTAGAACAAGGCATAGTTTTCCCTGCTGGCTCTTTGGGAAAGGGACCAGTCTCCAGACATATGGCCATTTTTGGGCCTGGCGCGGCGCCAAGTGGGAAAGGGTGGTTTTGAGGCTGAAGGCAGCAGGAAAGACTGCAGCCCCCAGGTGTGTGGGGCTACGCAAGCAGTTACCAAAGAGCTTTAGAACAAGGCATAGTTTTCCCTGCTGGCTCTTTGGGAAAGGGACCAGTCTCCAGACATATGGCCATTTTTGGTCCTGGAGCAGCGCCAAGTGGGAAAGGGTGGTTTTGAGGCTGAAAGCGCGAGAAAAGCCTGCAGCCCCCAGTTTGTGTGGGGCTACGCAAGCGGTTCCCAAAGAGCTTTAGAACAAGGCATCGTTTTCCCTGCTGGCTCTTTGGGCGTGGGACCAACCTCCAGAAATATGGCCATTTTTGTGCCTGGCGTGATGCCATGAGGGAAAGGGTGGTTTTGAGGCTGAAAGCGCGAGAAAAGCCTGCAGCCCCCAGGTGTGTGGGGCTACGCAAGCGGTTCCCAAAGAGCTTTAGAACAAGGCATAGTTTTCCCTGCTGGCTCTTTGGGCGTGGGACCAGTCTCCAGACATATGGCCATGTTTGGGCCTGGCGCTGGGCCAAATGGGAAAGGGGTGTTTTGA